>NW_009601989.1:33491-34244 GCF_000690535.1 Cariama cristata | reverse complement strand
TCTCAGAACTATGATTACGCTCTTGTATAAAAGTGTACAGCCTAAAACGAGCAAACTTTCCACAGCAAGTGGGAACACACAGATAAACTGTAGCCCCGCAATGTGGGCAGCAGCCCTCAGAGGATGCAGAAATTAAGAAATAACAGCATTGAGCTCTTTAGTGTTAGTTTCTTCCAGCTCCTTTAAAAAGAGAAAAAGAAAAAGAAGTATTGGCTTTTATGTACAGGATAGGCAGGAGTAAGCTGCATTATTAAAAATAACAGAAATAATAATAATGTTCACAACCTATTCTGTGCATGAAATAGCAACTAGCTGAGATAAGGAAAGCAACTGATCAAATGAAAGCATGAAGAGGTCAATGGAGGCAGGTGGTCTGTGGCGATAACTCATCTGCTTTTGGCACAGAAAACCCACAAACAAGGGCAAAACCAGAAAAGAGAGAGAGAAAGAGAAGACAGAAAAAACAAACAGCCAGCAAGTTCAATATCTGCACATATAAAACTCCAAACCCTTTCTCCAAGGATGGGAAGCAAGAAGACTATAGCTAAGTAAGCATCCCAATTGCATTATTGCTCTGAAAGCTTTCCAGGTTGCTATACAGTAAAGGAAAATAAAAGAGGGGGAAGGGCTGCCCAGCACTGCTCACGTGAGCCAGGCTTTAGCAATCATTCTCATACGTGTAGATTTTTCAAGAATGTCTTCCTTTATATTTACATATATTTATATATTAAAATATGCATATAAAAAGAATAT
>NW_009601989.1:15108-33457 GCF_000690535.1 Cariama cristata | reverse complement strand
TTTATATAAAAATATATAGAAAACAGTAAAGGAGAAGGAAAAAGCTGTAATAAAAAGAGGCCTTTAATTAAATAAGATTGCCACTCTGGGATCAGGCCTTCATGCTTGTCAGCTTACTCTCAAAATAAACATCTCAACCCAGGGCCTCAGTGGTGTCACTTACTCCGGCAAGGCACACTGGGTAATCCCTCGCTATCTTGACAGCTACATAATGTTCAAACTGTTTCACGGGTGAACGGCAGCACTTGCGCGAAAGAAAAATATTAATGCTGGGAATTAATAGAAAAAGGGATGATGGTTTACAAAAGCCAAACAAGGAAAAGGTGTCAAGTTAGTACCGGTGCTAATTGTTCGGGAAAATAATTGTGGAGGGGTGGGGGTTTCAGCGGCGCTCGCCTGTCTGGCTGTCAGAGGGGTAACATCTCTACTAGGCAGGCAGGGGAAAGGGGTCGGTGGTGCGGGAGCACAGCTCCCGGATCATACAAATGACGGGCTGACACCTCCATGCCAGCAAACAGATGGACCTTCACCTCCACGGCTGGAGCTGGCACGCACCAGGGTGCAGTGGCGTTTGCTGGGGTGGACCTGGATGGCCAGGAGAGAAATAATGGGGGTGGATATGGCACCACAGCCCCTTTTGGGGGCTTCCCTCAAGTTGCTCCTGCAATGTTGACACAGCTCCTGTACCTCCCTGGGTCATTTTGTCCTTTTCTGCTTTTCTTTAAGACACCCCAGACTGCATGCAGGTGATCAAGATAGGTTAAAAAGGAGACACAGAATGAGAAATAAGCCAGGTGGACAAGCTTTGTCTGATGAGATGAACAGCACCAACTGCAAATTATTAACTGCATTTGAATTCACGGCTTAAAGTCTTCTAGATTCAAGATCAGAAAGATGGCTGGATCTAGTAAAAGCTATTTATTGGAGACAATTCACAATCTAGCCAGAAAAGCATCATTTTTCAAAAAAGTGCCTAGTGATTTTAGAGATGAACCGGTCTTAAAAAGGATTATTTTTTTTTTATAATTTTCCTTTAAATATGACAAACTTATAATTTTCTGAAGAAGCCAGACCATTAAAAAAAAAAAACCTTAGCAGCCACCTCCTAGTGAAGGCAACTGAGTTAACAACTTTTAAGCACACGCACCCAGGCTCTTCTGTGATGCAAGGTCTGAACCTGTTCATCTCGGTCACATCAGCTGTAGCAATGTCAACAGGATAAGGCAAGAAGACTGATTATTCTTGAAGTCAAGTGAGAATTTGGCCCAAACAAAATATATAAAACAAGGTTATCTACTTCTCAGCCTAAAGAAAAAAGAAAAGATGACTTCTGAAAAAAAAATGGTTTCATCAACTGGGCCTGTTTTTCCATAAGAGAAAGAACATGCATCTCGACAGCGATGCTTCCTTGAACTTGTTTGCGTAATATCTATTTTGCTTCCATTTTCTTCCACTAACACTAAAAAGCAATGCATGAAGGCAGACAAACATCAGCTAAAATCTGAGCCAGCTCCAGTGAGCAAAAGTTGCTGGGACACAGCAGTAGGAGAGGGTTTAGTAGCCCAAGAAACTGTTAATGATGTTTTTAAATGGATACTGCTGCCCTCTAGCAGCTACCGAGAGATGTATCACATCAACTGTGTTAAATACCACTACACACTTCATTCCTAATTAGGAAAAAAAAACCCCACACACAAACGAAAACAAAACAAACAAAAAAAACCCACAGAAGACCTGATAGAATTTCAAGCCACACACTATTTTATTGGAGTAAACTTACTGGAAATGTAGCATATGAAACAAGTCTTATTACATAAATAAATAAAAATTACCACAAAGTTGCCTTAAAATCCTGGGGGGGAAAAAAAAGATCAAAGAGCAATGTGAAATATAACCTAGACTATCTTAAGTTTTTGTTAAAACTAACTTTTAATCTGAAGAAGGAAATGAAGGATTTATTTTATATGCACGTAAAGAATATATTTCTTAAAATCTTCCTAGAAATATTACTGGAGTTATTTACAACAAGGAGTAAAAGACATTTTAAAATGGAACCCACACTTTTCCTTTTAAGTGGAAAACTACATTCTTGTAGTGAAATAGCCAAGATCAAGGCTTAAAGGGGAAATCTGCAAAAAAGTATTCTGCTGGCAGGAAATTCATGTAATTTTGGAAAGTTTTGTGCCCAGTTTGTTTTACGTGGCCAGATGGAAGTGAAACATCGCCTGGAAACAAGCATCATCAATAGGTTCCAAGGAAAAATAAACCAACAAAGCAGCAAACCTACACACACAAACCAAAAAAAAACCACCCCACCATAACAAGAACCGATAAACCAAAAAGACCAGAGAAGTGTGGAAAACTTATGCAAACCCACAGCTGATGGGGGGCAAAAAGAAAAAAAAACAACAGAGGGGGGAAAAAAAAAAAGCCTGAACTGAACATTAATAGAATGAAAGAAGCAGATACAGGACATTCTATGCAAGGTATCTCAGAAACAACGTTTAAAAAAACAACTAAAGGAACTAAGAAAAACCGCAAGAACCTACCAAAATGCCATGTGACGTATGTTATGGACACAACAACACAAAGAACAGACTTGCCCATGGCAAAAATTAGTCCAATTAAACATTGTATTCCCAGTCAGGGCTCAGGTACAAACGCACAGGAGGGCACAAGGACAGGGCAGAAGGCACATTTGTATTACCAGGCAGCACTGAGGACCTTCTGTGTAAATAGTTGCATCTTCTTGTATTCTCAGTCTTTGGCCTAATAAAATCTCCTTATAGGGGGTCCCAGAAAGACACACTGTGAGCTGCTAACACAGGCAGGTGCCCCCCCAAGAGCCAGCTCTGAAAACTGATAGAGCTTGAACAGTTTAAGAAACTTCTTGTCTTAATTAGTTACCTACAAAAGAAGAGTTGCAAGGTACTCTCTAGGCCCTACGTATTCTCTTCTGCTGCTGCCATCCCTGTATTTTTTAATTTAACATTAATTTACCAAAGGTGGCTACACATATAATGGATTAATTGCTTTTGTTTGAACTCAATCTATTTTCCTGAGGTTCCTATCTTTGTGCCTTCATTTCCAACAGCCAGTCCAGGAAGGATGCTCACAGGGATCACTGTGTATAAGGGCAAAGTTTCAGCCACATACGTTGCACTTCCAGAAACTGGACTTGGCACAGACAAACGCTTGCAGCACAAGCCCTTATACACAGAGCTACACGGGATCCAGAAAACATCAAATTCAGTACCATTCAAATTCTTAGCAGTTGTAAATGAGTCATGATTATGCCTTTCAAAAAGGCAACTTTTCACACTTCTAATACATCTCAATAATTAATAGATCTGAAGGACTAATGATCTAATTGCAGATACCCTGAAAACAGAGAAAGTCTACATTAATCAGCATGTTTGCAGGGAGTGTGATTCAGCCTAATTGCTCTGAGCATTTGCTTTTGAAACAACGGACCTGCTCTAAGCTGACAAACACCCAGCACAGCACAAACGCATCCCTTCCTCCAGCACTCCGGTATCAGCATGGACCCAGGCAGTGGATGGCCTAGAGCTATGACTGGTAGGCTACTGCGGGTTGATTATCGCTTAAAGTTAAAAGTATGCGTTATTCCCCTTTCTTTCATTTTATTTGTCCTTGGGAGACTGAGCTTTGGCATAGCTCGCACTGATGTTAGGGAGATGCCCATGCAGTAGAGCAGCATGGCCTCTCTGCCAACTCCAGGAGCCCACCGGGATCCCCTGGCAGTGGGCAGTGTTAGATGTGAGAGCAGATGATGATGCACTCAGCAAGATGCTGGCATGTTCTGTACTACTGCAACACACCCTGCTCCCTTCGCACGTCCAGCTGCCTGTATCACAAGAAGGAAGAAATGAGAGCAAAACCAAAGTGCAGCATTGGGAAACAACTAGGGAAACCCGAAAGAAATAGAAATGGGGCATAAAGATCCTGCAAAAGTCTAGAAAACACAAAAAGCATGTGGAAAAGAGACACACACTGGAGTAACGCAGCTGAGGTGGAGAAGAAAAGAAAGACAGCAACCACAATCACTCACCAGTTGACATCATATCCAAGAAGTATATTTCTTATAAGCACACCATTTAACAGATAAAAAAATACATTCAGACTTTGAAAGTACAGGATTTGGAAACAGGAGGGGCTTCTCAACCTTACAGGTACTCAAAACCCAGTTTCTGTTTGTTTTTTTTTTGTTTGGTGGTTTTTTTGCCTTATAGCAGTAGAGCTGGGATTGTCAACTAAAGGAAGGTAACACGCCCTTACAGCTGTGGCATCACATTGCTGCTTGGTGTCACAGCGTCACCGTTGTGCAAAGGTGCCTCGTACAGGCAGCAACGTGCACAGTCAGAGCATCTTGGGCCATAAGGGAGCAGGACATTTCAGATTTCATTAGACTGACTCAAATGAACATGAGGCATCACCCTGCCCCGTGAAAGTGAACCAGCAAGTAGAAACAGACTCCAGCCTCTCCCAGTTCAAAGCATGTGGAGCTGGAATTTGCGAGCTTCATAAAAAAAGGCTCAACGAGGCCATAAAACCACTAAGGGTGCAACAAAATGACAACACTTAGAGCACTGGTGATTAAGAATGCCTAATTTTTTATTTTAAAGTCAAATAAGATATAGAGTAATAACCTCTCTTTTCTGCAGAACTACCAGTGTTCCACAGATATTTAATTAATAAAATAAATTTCTGCTTTCTTACTACTTATAGTATTAAAACTAAATAGATCACAAACGCCTCGCCATCACAAAGATACATCATGTCATCTAGTAAGAGTAATACTATAAAAAGTACACAAAAATCAAACTTTTGCTATTGTGTATATGCACACACAGATCCATAATCTTCAGTGTTTGGTTCATCAGTTGCAAGAACTATAAATATGGGACCTGTGCACCGTCTAACATTAGGCACCGAAAGTACATGCAGGTGACATGAATGCCACTTGCCAAGTGCACCTTACCATCCGCTTAAGCAGTTTCTAATTTATGACTTAGACTCTATCTCAAGAAGCAGTGAGAAGAAAGTAAATCAGACTCCAAGCAAGTTGATGACCAATAGGTAACGTGCCTCTTGTCCTGCATCCCTAAGAAGGGACACTGCAATTTTTGACCCAAAGATGGATTTTTCGGAGCCTTTCCCCTTTCCACCAGAACCAAGACCCTGCTTTAACAGCACTCTGCTTCCTCGGCTAGGGTATACATATTGGGTGTTGCTGTATGGAGGCTGTTTCTTTCTCTTGCACTTCAAAAAAAAATATGAGAGGAGAAGAAAACACTGCAACTCCGATTGTTTTTCCTGCATTGCTTATGCATTTTACAGGAAGCAACAGGGAGCACATGCAGCTGAGCCAGACTCCTGGGCTGCTGCACCACATCTTCTCTATAGAGAGTGGGTACAAGGAGAGGACCTACAGAAAGTCAGGGACTGGAGAAACACAACAACAGACAGAAAAAAAAAAATGCAAGAGGCAAAAGGTGAGAAGAAAAATAGGAAAGAACAGATGTTAACAGGGGTAATATTTTAAAAGGAAAAAAAAGAGTAATAAAAATCTGGTAAAGTGAAGGAATTTAAATCACACCAAAGGGAACATATCCTGGAAAGGGCAGTACATAGCGAGTCAAAAAGTCTGGAAAAGTACCTGGAAAGGTGGGAAAAAGTAAAGTCACATGTTGGTCTTGTAGCCTGCAGTTATCAGCAAAACTACTGCTCACCTTTATGCAGCCAAGTGTAATTAATTCCTACTTAATAACTGTTAAGTATATAATGAATAAATCCAGGGAGAGTCCCCAGTAGAACCAGCAACAGCTGTTTCCAATGGCAGAAATATTTCTCCTTTGTCACACAACTCAGATTTATTTTTATATACTTAGATACCCGCACAGACATCTTCTACTTTTATTGGGACAAAACAACAGAAACAAAGACTGAACGCTAGTACAAAAGACTTTACGCTGTCCTCTCCAATTTTAAGTCCATCTCGTTCATCACTTTTTGGAATAAAAGCTGCTACAGAGCTGAAACGCACAACACAACTAAAGCTGCTGCGTCCTCGCCCAGCTCTGAAGTCGTGGCATTTACGGCAGGAGGTGAAGGCAGGAGGGGAGCGGGGGTACCCGTGGGACCGCAGCCGCCCCCTCCCCGGCCGCGTAACTCGGCCCGGGGCTCCGCCGGCCGCGCAGGGAACGGCCAGGAGAGGGCATCACCCCCCCACGTTCTGGGGTTGCTTCCCTTCA
The DNA here is from genome assembly GCF_000690535.1 of Cariama cristata. Taxonomy (NCBI): domain Eukaryota; kingdom Metazoa; phylum Chordata; class Aves; order Cariamiformes; family Cariamidae; genus Cariama; species Cariama cristata. Next base: position 27,182 of record NW_009601989.1, on the reverse strand, counting down.
GCTGGAGCCAGTTCAACAGCGGTCAGTTGAAATCAAGGGCAAAAGCGCATGCATGAGGAGGGGGTGGGACACCACGCTCAAGTGCCATTTTCTTTACCTTTGAGTAGCTACGGAACCCCCCCAAAAAAAAAAAATTGTAAACTGATGGGTTTGGTGACTGCTTAGACTTTTTTCCAGAGCAACTGCTATCATAACTGAATATTAAAATCTAGGAAATTTACAAAACATGTTAAACTTCATTTAGGCTAAAGATGCTGGCATGCACTCTTCACTCAGTCTGTGGTTTTTACATGGACATTTTATTATTTAATGAATAGTGTACTCCGCATAGTATTTGGAGTTCGTTTCCATCAATGACCAGGCAAGCAGTTACTGCCAGGTATGACTACTTTATTTGAATAAAAGGAGCACATTGCTACTCCCACCTACAGACTCCAACACTCTGCCACCATTCCTACCTAACCAGAGCATTTTTGCAGTTGCTCACACAAGGCTGACCAGAGGAGGTTTCAAACTTCAACAACCACATAAGACACAGGACCAGCAACTCGGCATTACCCACTGGAGAGCTCCAGCACCTCATTGCACACAGAAAACCATGGGGAAGAGGGACTGAAACCCTCTCCCAGCTGTGTCTGGCAGCTTTGCTTGGTTTGCCGCTCCCAAAACGTGAATGAGGATGTCTGGGCCTTCAGCCCAAGCCACAGTCTAACTCACAGAGTACACTGGCTGCAGACAACATGCTCCTATATTCGGATGATTCAGAGCAGGCTGGTATATCCCAGCACAGCAGCTGTATTCGGTGTCATGGTGGGGGGAAAAGAGGGAAGTCGTGTTCTCCTTGCCCACAAGTTTTCTCTGAGGTTTTCTCTCATTGGAGAGATGAGCAAAGCTGACAACTTCCCGCTTTTAAAAGCACATTGCAAAAAGCACAGCGGTTGCAGGTCAGGCCTCAGTGTCACGCAAAGATCCTAAGTAACCAGTATGACGGTAAAGACCTATAAAGATGTGCATCACGCCATCAGCAGCATGCTTTTTTTTTTAAGCAGCCACTACTGCAACATGATGGTGACTGAGGAATAACCGTTAAGTCACTATTTTTCCCTCTACCAGTGTCTCAAAAAAAAAAAGCAGGAATTTTATTGAATGATGCATCACCTTGCATACTTCATTTACTACATGAGTGGTTATTTGCCACAAAGCAACAGAGACCTGTCAAAATGCTTTTTTTCCCCTTGCTTATGTTGTTTCACTGGGTTGTCCAATGCTTCACTAAGACAAGCGTTTGCATTCTTACACAACAAAACACAGCCTAGAGGAAACTATGCGTTTTCTTCTTTAGAAATACTACTCTGCTGGAATTCCTCATTTATAGCGTCTTTTCCATAGAAGCAGCTGGATATGTCCAGGCTTGTGCAGTTTGCTAGTAAATCTGATGAACTGTGACACTGTTAGGAAATACATGCTTCTGTTTAAAGAGTAAAGATCTTAATCTAAGTATTCATTCACTCCTTCCAAAAGCTGGGAGGAAAAATGAGCTTACACTTGGCCGAGAGTTACTGTTTGGTGAAGACATGAAAAACCAGCATGGAAAAAGTTAACTGAGATAATAGATAAGGGAAATCACAACAACAAGCATGCCTTGCGAGATTTCTAAATCCATACAGGTCCCTTCCAGATGCAAACCTACATAGGCCTTCAAGCTTTGCAAGCCTATTTTCTTCAACTGTATGAATAAACCCTATTGCTTCATCTCAAAAGAGAGAAATTGCTCACGCACTTTGCAATGCAAAAGTACTAGAACTGTTCCCTCATGCAGAAAAAAATACAAAATAAAGAACAAATCTAAAATGCAGAAAAATTGGACATATGGAAGAGTTCTCTGACAGGTTCAGATCAAAGGTCCTAAAGCATCTGCGGCTGCAGAGCCCTACAAGCCTCCGCAGAGCCTCTTGCAGGGCAGTTCCTCCCTCCGCAGCAAGCTGAGAAACTACCAACTGGCTGCTTATAGGCACTTTTACTCCCTGTTGCAACAGCCTGAAAAAGAGCCAGGCTAACAGCAGGCACCTTCACACAGTTTTTCCAGGAATTTCCCAAATATTTTCTAATTTATTTGATACATCATTTGAGGGTTTGGGGTTTTGAGGGTTTAGTTTGGTTTTTTTTTGTTAGTTTGTTTTTGAGTTTTTTTTGGCATGTTGTCATCCTTAAGTTGCATCCCAGATTACAGAGGGAATTGTTGGCTTACAGCCCTGCTTCTATGGTTTCCCTTTTATTAAAATCTTTTCAGATAACCCCAAAAGCACTCCTAGAGCAGCTCCAACGTTTAATAAATTTCAAAATATTCTTTGGCTTTTTTTTTTAACCTCAAATAGAATTTCTCAAGGTTAATGACACTGCAGTTCCTGAATAGGTACAGATGCCAAATCCAAGAAGGTGCTTTGCAGCTGCGCAGTCGGACAGGAGGAGCAGCATGCAGAGGGCAGCTCCCTCCCTCCCCTGTGTACCTAAGGCGGCTAAACTCTGTACTCTGACTCAGGCAAGGGACACAAGCTAATGACTTGTTGCATCAGAGAAGAAAAAAAAGCCAACTACTGCCAAACTGAAGCCAGTGAAAGGAGAGTCATGTGAATTTTAAAGGAAATCAGCTGAAAGGTGGAGCTCACCACAGCGATCTCTGATAACCAGGTTCCGGCCTTCCTTCAGGTGGATGGTCAGCAGGTAGGCAAAGGGGTTGGGCAGGTCACTTAAGCAATCATTTGCTTCCTCTAGAGCCTAAGGAGAACAAAGAAATCAGTCTGAATCGGTGTGAATCACACACCCCCTGAAGCAGACGTTCTCTCGGTTTTGCAGAGACAAGGTCCTCATCTTTCCTTAGGGCAGTCTTTTACAGGAAAAAACACAACAACAACAAGAAAATATTTCTTTCCTAGGCTTTGTTCATTATGCAAATAACTGATTATCAGCACCAGGTATGTTCAATAAAGCAAGGGGTAACACAAGAAGGGTTATATCTGAAAATGAGTGGTAATAGTAACAAATGCATGCACAGGTTTTCCAAATCCTACCAACTCACTGCAATTTTTTTTCTAGCTGTTTCTTGTGCATTCATAGAATATCTCAAGTTGGAAGGGACCCATAAGGATCATCAAGTCCATCTGTACTCATCTGAAGTACACGTTTCACATAGCTACTGAGAGGACAGCATTTCTTTATACAGTTCTAAAAGAGAGAAACACAGCAGTGGGCAAAGCTAGTTGTGAGGTTTTGCAGCAGCAAACTCGAGAGGATTCTTGTTCATCAGAGATGCTGCTGGGATTACACATGTTGGCATCATCATGATCGAGCCAGCACATTCAGCAAAAACAGCCTCTGGACAGCACTTGAGATGTTATCAGAGGGCAAAGGTAGAGAAGTTCATCCAGAATAGGCAAATAACATGCTTTACATGAGTAGAGCACGTGTCAAAGCTGACAACGCCTCTTCACACTGCCTTAAAACTGTTTTTGTTGTCCGACAAACCCTACAGCCATGTTAAGGTATTTGCTGTCTTTATTTTAATCCAGTTTGTTCCTGGGCTGCTAGTTGAGTATTTATGCTGATGCTTTCATCAGTTACCAGTACAACATAGAAATTATAGAATACTTCAAAAAAAATCCAGAACATTTGGGTCTATTTAAAACATTTGCACTACTAAACCACTTTGTACTACTAAAAAAAAACCCAACAACAAAAACACAAAACCACTACTAAACAAAAAACCCAACAAACAAAAGAAACCACACTGGAGAAATCTACATATGGCTTCTTCACCTGCTGGGCTTTTAAATTTGTAAGAAGCAAAGAACCTAAACCTAAAATAAATTGTTCTTCTGATCAAGTTTCAAAATGCTTTAAAATGAAAGGACTTACCATCTGATCATCAAAAATTTGAGATGACATGGAAGAGTCTAGATCCATTTCTCCACATGGGTACTATAAAAAAAGATACAATTAATTAGATGAGTAATATAAGGGATCAAGAAAACATTCCTAGTCTCAGTCAAAAAAGTACTCATACATACTTGTAACCAGCAAAATTCTTTTACTTCTGCTTACAGAACCTTCCCCTCCATAATTTAGATATACATTTCTTTTTTCTGTTTTATAGTAACTGCACTTAGTCTCTTGAGCTTAATCCAAAAATAAACCATTGGCTAGCTATTGGAATAAATTATTCTCCTCCCCAGTAGAGACCTGTGCTTTCAAGGCTAAAGGTCCTTACCACAAACTCTCCTGGACGCCTGAAGGTTATTGCATCTGGTGACTTATCAGTCAGCGTTGCAATGCTGACCCCTATTCCTGAGCAGAATTTATTTGTTGAATCTCCAAGTGTCCTCATTAAGATGAAATAAAAAATGCCAGAAGTGGTGGCAGCAGCAGCAATATCCTGGGGTTGGAGAGCCGGCTGCTCTCTCACTTGACTACAATTTCTCCTTCATCATCCAAAAGACAAGGTCCAGGAAAAGTTTTGCTTTGCTTGGTTTTTATTAAAAAAAAAAGTTCAAGGGAAAAGTTAGAAAGAAATCAAAGAGAAAGAGAAAAAAAATGTATTGGACACGTACTTCCTCCCACTTTTTGCAGTAACTGAAAGATCCAAAGGATTTTTATCTAGTGCCCAGCATAGGAGAGGAAGACAAACATTTCTTCCTAAATACTGACTCATCCAAAAACTTGAGGCTACTGTGGCACGGCATCTGGACTGTCTGGATGCACAGAAGGGATTCATCGGTCAGGACACCTCTGATGCTATTTTGACTGCTAGAACAGTCTATGAGCATTGTTTTAGCTAAAGAGGACATACATGCCTGGGCAACTCTTTTGGTCTAATGCGGGGCAATTACAGCCTGTTCAAATACAAAGATTTATGCTAAAAATAACCTCAGTCTACAGAAAAGCACACAAGGTGGAATTTGATCCTCATGTGAAAATGCTATTACATGCAGCATGGTAACATCCAAATCTCTCAGATGAGAGCTGCATTGTGTGGAGCACTATACAAACAAAAAAAGGAACCAGCTCCTACAGATCATAAATCTTAGAGATATTGATAAGTTGAAATAAATATAAATATGCTTTTGTGTAATTCTTCTCCTCCTCCTCCCCCCAAATACACATATTACATATCAGGAAGTACAGTAATCCAGCATTGCAAGTAAAATTTCACTTGCATGACAGACAAAATTTGACATTACAGTTCCCACAGTAATCATAACCTGGCCATCTTGCAAAAACACATTAAAAGTAGAAAAATTATCATCGTAAAGAGCAACAGAAGAATTTTCTTGCACAACAGAGCTGAGTTACAGCTGCTACGGGAACCCTAACTTTGAATTTCCTGACTAGCATGCATAAAATCTCACTTGTGTAGATTAAACCTAGTATTTCTTGAAGTCTCTGGCTTCACAGGAATCTCCTTCGGGCACCATCATCAGCACTGATAATGGTTTCTCTTTACAGCTTGTTTTACATGGCATAAACACAGAATCAAAGAACTGTATTGAAATTATACCCTCTGTTCTAGCTCAATATCATTTATAACAAAAAAATTACTCTCAAAGTTATGATTTTTATCTATATTCTGCTTTTTGTTTACTTGCACTACATCAACAGATTTTGAACAAAGATTGTAATTTTAAATAAAAAGCTTGTTTTTTCATTTTAGCTCCACGTAATGTAAATTGCTATTATTCTAGGTAGCTAATTGCAATAAGATCACTGAATATAGACAAAGTCTTGCTGAAAATATGGTCCTGAAATCTTGATTTTTATCTAACTACAGTGACGTTTCTGAACTTTAAAGTATAAACAAATGTGGCCACATCCACCAAGCAGGTCATAGTTCCTAATGTATCTGTGTAAAATCAAATCAAACAATAGTATATATTTGAATGTACATATAAAAATCATATACATATATATAAAAAATAAAAGTGATCCTCCCGACAAGATTTACAACCTCTATCTCTTGTTTTCTGCAGAAGAATGATTCAAAATACAAGGGCACTGAGTGCATCAGCAACAGGACGAGGCTTCGGGTTGCCAATGACTCACTGGAAGGTGTTAGCAAGAAGTGGTGCTGGAGCACTTCAGCAGTGACGCGTGACCACAGACAAAACCCAACTGCAAAAAATGGCATTAACGGTGCCCTTTGCAACCTGAATCAATCAGGGAGGGGTTCAATGCAACTTCAGTTGCTTCTTCATCCTTCAAATTTGCCTAATGGGGCTGCAATCGAGAACAGTTAAAGTAAATCTCTCAGGAAATGGAAATACGGGACCCTGTGGCAAGAGTTTTTACTGAAGATGGCACACTCCGAGCACTGACAGCTCTGTACTGGGAGTTTAGATGAGTGTAAAAACCACAAGCCCACACTCAGCTCATGCATGAGGCTCGGAAAGTATCTGATGATACTGGGTGACCAAAGATAACAAGGAAACAAGTAGGTGGCATGTGACAAGCAATTCGGGGGGGTGGGGGGGGTGGTGGAAATCTCAGCCTACATTTTTGCTTTTTTCAGTCTGTTTTGTTCCAGGGATGTGCCTTCCTTCAGATTTACCTCACCGATCACTGAATGATGCTCCCAAAAGAACGATGTGAGTTATTGTTATGCTCCTCACAGCATGCCACCCAGTATTAGGAGACCAACAACTTCTGCAATAAACTGTCGCCATCCCAGCACACAGAGTGCAAATTTTGTACCTGTTCAGTGAAGTACGTGAAAAGCTGAATAGAGGTTTTTCACTAATTCAATTTTAAAATAATTAAATTTATTCAATATTCCTTATCTATTCCTACTTTGCTTCACTCTCTGCTATGTATTGTTTAGACAAATCTCTTTCTGCATTTAAAACTTGTAATTGGAGGCAGATTATAGAAAGGAAGGTAGGATATTCACATAGCAAGATGATTTGGTATACAAGTAAATACTAAATGACTTACACACACAAGCACTTGGACAAATATACAATTTGGGAAAGTTTTAAATGCTGCAGAGAATAAGCTAGATTCCAAACTGTGAATCTGGTGGAAACCTGAAGTTAAGCTATTCCATCACTATACAGCTACCTCCTCCTAAAGCACTTTGTTTGCCCAAAGTCAAAGCAGGATTTAGGATTAACTTTGGTGCTGCTGTGGTAAATTTCAGGTTAGAGTTTCTGGTCTATAACAGCAGAAAAGAACTGCTGCTATCATTAATGTGGAAAAACTCCTAAAATAATGACGTGTTCATAATGTTCAATCTACCACATACCGAGTGAGTTGCTACAACTTTTGAGTAAAGCTTAAGCACAGAAACAAAACTTTAGCTATTTTTCTTATGCAGACCTCTGAATAAGGCTACACTCCAGTGAATTGAAGTCAATGTGTTAACAATTCAGCAACACTAAACTGGAAGTGATAGCAACTACCAGTCTGACACTGCATCACAACAGACTAGGAGCTAACACTGATTTGATAGCAACACACAGAATTTCAAGGTGCAGAACAAGCAGTTTTGTATCAGAAAGGACCATTTTCCCCACAGCAGCACTAAACATCACTTTGAACATGCAGTTAAAAAAACATTAATCAACCTGTGAAATCACCACTCCCAAATGAAGACTTTAAACCAAAACATCTATTTCCCATTTTCACATCTTGGATGACTACACAAAGCCACTACCATAACTGTTAACATCTAAGGTTATGGGTGAAAAGACCTCAAAACAAAGTTCAAAGTCTAACCTTCCCAGTGAAAACTCAACAGGAGGAGATACACTTCCATAAAACATAAATAAACCAAATTTTGCCTAAAACGTTTCATGCAGCCACAATCTTCACCTGCTGGCTATATCATAAAGCCATCATGCAGCTCCCCAGGATTTCCCACTTTGCTCAGGCCAGGCAGAAATTACTGTTTCGTGTCAGATTTGAAGCACATCGGACTTGGATCTTCCTGTTCATGGGACATTATGTCCAGCCACAGAAATACCAACTGCAGAGGCAGGAGGGAAGGGAAGAGAAGAAGGGGGACTAGATGGGGAATGCAGAGAAAACGTTTTGCTTTTGCACCACCTCTGATTAATCACAACGCAAACGGCCAGGCAGAAATTACTGTTTCGTGTCAGATTTGAAGCACATCGGACTTGGATCTTCCTGTTCATGGGACATTATGTCCAGCCACAGAAATACCAACTGCAGAGGCAGGAGGGAAGGGAAGAGAAGAAGGGGGACTAGATGGGGAATGCAGAGAAAACGTTTTGGTTTTGCACCACCTCTGATTAATCACAACGGAAACTCAAAGGACAGCCTTGAGCATGATGCTGCATGTTACTGTTCTTCATCATGTGCTTGTTTTGGTTAACTCCAGGTACAGGCAGATCTCACCTCGCTCACCCGTCATCTTTCACCTCTTGCCTTCAGCTAGGTCTTGAGTGGGCAGATGGTAAGTTGATTTTGCTATATAGCAATCCTGGTAAAACTATATTGACTAAAAAGAGTACTACAGCAAAAGGATCAGCAGCACATTTCAGAACTCAGAGGGCTGCAACAACTTTTGACTTAAGCAAGCAATCTCGACAAATCTGAAAAATCTGAAGTATCATAACCTTGCCAGAATAAAAACGTAGAGCAGGGTTATTTTGCAGTTCCAGACTGACAGAAAGGATATCTGAATTAGTCTCCAATAATTTGTATATCGTGTATGGTTTATGCTTATTTTTATCTCCCATTCATTCCTTGAATTGGGCCTCCTGCTCCATCCCTTTATAACCCAGACAATGAAGGAGAAGCAGAACGAGCCCAAGGTGGCCACTGAGCCTGGCTGATGCCCAAGCCACCTACCTCTGCGCCCTCCTCCGTCAGCGTGGCGCTCAGGTGGGCGTTCTGCAGCAGCTCAAATAGGTCAGCGCTGGATTTCCTCTTCCCCTCGGACACAGGGCTGCCCACAACTTGCATGTCTGGGTGGGTGACCGTCACCTCCGTGCGTGGCGCCTGTTGCGATGCCCACGGCCAGTCCTCTCCCGCTGGTCTCAATGAAGTGCTTCTGCTTTTCAGGGACACCACAGATCTGGAGAAGTTCTTGGGGGAGCATCTCGAAAATACCTGAGTACTCGAATAAGTTGTTTCTTCTTGCGTAAGAGTGTCCACCTCCAGCATGTCAGGCACTGACACGCTGAGGCGTCGGTCCAAGGAGTGGACCTTCCTCTCCACCATTTTGCTAGAACTCTTCTTCGTCTTCTTCATGCTTAGATTGTGCAGGAACGGTCTCGTTTTCTGTTTCAGGGATCCCCAGACGGATGGTTTATCCAAGTCCATTGCTGCAAGGGGAAGCTCAGCAATGCCTCCAGCACAAAACAGCTTCAGCGATTCCCAGGGTGACTAAAAGGAACGTAGGAAGAAGGCAAGTCAATCACAAAAGTGAACAGCCACCGAAGGTTATGATTCACGTTGTCTCATCTTGAAACTTTCAGTCATTTTTCTAAGCAGTTAAAACAAAGCATGCTGCACTAGTAAGTGCTTCCAAATACAATCTGGTGGGTAGGTTTGATTATTTAGGAGGAAAACAGCCAGAACAAGTATTTAATCCTACACTAAAACGCAACGTCTGCCCACTACTTTATGATTGCTAAGAGGACTTGTTATGTTTCTTCTTCTGCCAAGATTTATCCAATTTGAAACTGTTTCTGTACAAAACTTACCGATGGGAGTTAAATCGTGATAATGCTAGCACACAAAAAATGCTGGCAAAGCTGGCACCGTAATTTCTGCTGATACTTTTCCAGTCCATGTAGGAGTTTTTTGGTTATTTCCTAGGCTACATGGATTCTTACACGATGTGTTAGTGGACGAGCAAAACACCAAAAATAGATCTACAAACTAAGTAGCTGAGGCTGAAGAGGACACATAGGATATAAGAAATCCCAGCTGAAACCTCAAAACAGTCCCTTACATTAACCTACTGCCAGTAAAAGTCACTGCCACAGCATTAATTTTCCTCATAAAGGCCATTGAGAGAAAACGAGGACAAAAATGGATGGATGGATCACATACAGATTTTGAAAACCTGCTGGTGGACTCTTGTCTTTGTGTTAATTCATATTGAGCATTTATACAGTAGAGAGGGACAAGAAAAGAGTCAAAACAAAATCACCTACTGTATCTGCATGGTAAGGGAGCGGTCGAATGGACACCTCTGTGCACAGGAATATCCTCACAGACAGCGTCTTTCGTGGTTAACAGCTGAGCAACCATCCTTATTCTGTGAAGCGGAGATAGTCAAATCATCATCAAAACTCATTAAGAAAAAGCTGATGAAACCTACCCATTTACTCCTTTACAGTCCCAAAGACAGACACACAGATGTTACAGTATGTAACTATGTCCTTAGAAATGTATACTCATTAACTACATGGCTGCTGCTTCCAAAACTCACAGCGTATTTACGTTCTAACAATTGCATAGTTGACCAAAAATTACTTATTCCACCATTTTCCCGATCACCAGGGAAAACATCAGAACAGACAACAGAAATACAACTATTGGATGAATCCAGACAGAGAAATCACTGTCTGCTTTCAAAGAAATCTACTCTTGCATTCATTAATTTCAATGAGGTGGTATAACCAGTTACTTAATAACTTATTTAAATAATTTTATGACTAACCCCCCACCATACTTGCAGAGTGTTCAGGCTCCTACAAAAAATGCTTTAACTTCGTTACTACATAACTAAAGCTGCAAAATCCTCCCCCCATTTATACTGGTATACAAATAATATCAGCATCATTTTATTTCATATGAATAAAGCCAAGCTTTAACAGCATTACATGCATTCACAAGGCAGTAACAAATTTTGCCCAAATAGGAAGATGTGCTAGTACAGATACATCAGCTTAACACAGCGTTTTCACCTCTGTCTCCAGAAGTCAGACCCAGTATCAAAGAGCACATAGACAAACTGAAACGACTTTTTCCCCCTCACAGCATCACTGAGAAGCAAAAACAATTTTCTGAGCCTCACAGAGGGAGATCTAAGGCACACAAAGGCACAGCAGGGACTTCTTTTCTCACTGAACTCAGGGTGAAGTGCAAGATAATTAGATTTACAGGGGAAGCAAAAATTAAATAAATGCCAACCCTAACACATTTGACTGGAGATGCAGGGATGCCCGTGTTGGAGCAGCACCTGATGCCTTGCACAAGTTCACCAGAGATGTGGCTGAATTTGCTCTTGTCAGCTGATAATTTTCACTTAGGCTCTTCCCTCTTTAATGAAAATCTCAACAAGGCAGCCACAGGCCTCCTTGGTGGTGTTACATCACAAACCAATACCAGAAATTATTAGACTAAACATATTTGCACAAAACATTATGAAATACACCGCTGGGACTCATTTAAACAACTCGTCTATTACCAGTGCTCTGTGCTTTGCTCACCTACATGCACAGAAACCTGCTGAAGTAAAGACATTGTAAACAAAGGCAGGACCCAGCTCAACATCCACTTCCCAAGGCCCTTACTCCTTCCTATTCCCTTCCTGTTATTCTCCACTCCTCTCATTTTGACGACCCACTGCTGTTGTTTTTATTTTACTTGCTTTGAGATTTTGTTTCCTAGCAGCAGACTTGTTCCTGTAGGTTTTTCCAATTACTTTCCCCAAGTTGAATGTTTTTTCCAGTTACATTCCCTCAGTCACTGAACAGAAATGTCCTTTCAGCAAGGATGGTTCAGGGACCATGCTGTATCTCTGAGACCCACTTGCATTTAACCTAGAATGAGCAGAGTCCTCCTCAAGCCAGGCAGAACTACAGTGGGAAAAAAGAAAAAATATGGGGGAAAAGTTTCTGGGCTTTGGTCAAGACAGCACAGACGGCTCCAGCTACCCATCACCTAGCAGCTTCCACTCCAGCTCCCACGCTGGAGCAACACAGTAATGATACTTGCTGTGAAGGGAGCACCAGGTTGCTTAAACCGAGGCCACAGAAGAAACAAGCCCATCCCTGGAGTGCCAAGGAGTTTGGCCATATTCCACCCCTGAACCTTTACATCTACAT
>NW_009601989.1:0-15077 GCF_000690535.1 Cariama cristata | reverse complement strand
CCTGCTGCAGCTATAACTTTTCTTATGTAACAATTGTATTTACAAACAAATTAATTCAAATGACAGTTATAATACACAAAGAAAAATAAATACACAATCTGTTCTCATCTGAGAAAAGGGTAAATACAGTCTGAAGGGCAAACGCACTCTGACATCAGCCATCCACAGACTGGTACTTTTTTGACTTCCTCAGTTCAAGTAGCAAAAACACATCACCACCATGACCAGAAATCTGTTCCCCAGAGAGGTTACTGGAAGATCTGGGATGGGGACCACCCTCCTTCCCCAGTATGGTGCTGGAGCCAGGGGTGCCAGGCTTCCTGGGGTACCCCTGTGCCACACCAGCACGTATTTACATGCACAACTGTTCTTTCTTCCTACATCAATTTTTCTCCACTTTTCCATACTGAGCAACATCAATAGAAACACAAAGAGAGAGAAATTTTCCCTTGCTTGTAAAAAGTGTGTTCCCTGAACCAACATTTTGTTCATGTACTCCTTATCTTCCACAGGCCAGAAGTTTTCCCTCTTCCTTCCACAGCTTCAGAAGTTTGGTGCCAACCGTATCGCCAAATATTCCCTAAGCAACCACAGGGAAAAGTGTACTTTGCCAAATTCTTGGTCTAAGTTTGGCCGCTTTATTCTCTCCCTGCATTAATGGCACATTGTAGCAAAAAATCTGTGAACAGCAAAGAGAAACATTTCCTGTTATCAATTTTAACTTTGTTGTTTTTAATTTAATTGAATGGCTCCTTGCTCTTATATAATAATAATAAAAAAATATTTTTTAGCCTATCTTCTTCAGCTTCCTCTTTAATATGCTGCTAAATCTCAAATGCTCAGAAGAATCCATATAGTTTAATCTCTTCCTTCAGAGAGCCCACTTTTGATTGCACCTGTCATTTTTATTATATCCTTTTCTTTTGCTGTCTCCTCTTCTTTTGTGGGCAATAGAGGCAAGAATGAAATGATTAGTGACAGAAAAGTTGGTCACAGCTCGCCATCTGACTGATATAACAAATATTTCTAGCATTTTATCCTCCCTTAAGTATCTTCTAATTATGGCCTTTGGGATTTTTTTTTTTGATGTGCTTTGGTTTCTCTTACTATAACACTCCCCACATACTGCCTTAAATTGTTATAATATTTAGAGCTAAATGATTTTTTTAGATGTTCTAACAGGTGGCTATAAGAGATACTTCAAATGCCATTGAAAGCCTGGAGAAATCATTCTGCAATTCTACTTCACTTACTGTCTTGTCAGGAAGCCAGAAATGCCACAAGTGAGAAATACTGCAAGACACTCTGAAAACATTATAAAAGTGCCCAATATAACTAAACTGGCAAACAAAACCAAATTGATTTACATGTTGGAAACTATGGAATACATTTCTTCACTAAGAAACCATTCCCTGCACACCCAGAAGTGTACAATGCTCACTGAAGCACCCCTGAAATGCTCCCTGCTAATGCTTTTAAGAACCGTCCTCAAAGGCAGCAAGATGACAAAAATGCAGTTGAGCACACCACCACCACTATTACAACCTTCATCAATCTAGTAATTATTGTACTCAATTTGCTTATCCAATTAAGGTGAAAACTTTGAGTCAGTTTGCATGCCAACCACCTTCGTAATGCCTGATTCAGTATGTTTTCAGCCACAGCTAAATGCTAGCCAACATTTAAACTCATCGTAGCAGAAAATACTAACATGCATTAGAGGCTGTTAGGAAGATGTTCCTCACTTGCATGCATCTTAACATAGGTTCAAACTGGAAGGAACTAATGAAACTCCCTCATTGTAAAACCTCTGTTGATTCTAGCTGTTCTGGCATAGGATATTCATCCCAATCTTTGTCTGCCTGGCACAGATTCAGTGGCTTAAAACCTAATGCATGAGACACTGCAAAAGTTACAAGCAAAGCTAATTACACTTCTGCTATGTAGCATAGTATTTGGCTATTCAAAGTTATAAGAAGAGTATAACCCCTTTAGATTTATAATCTCTGAATTCAGTGCGCTGGCAAACAAGGCTGACATCAAGAAGGAGATAAGTGAGCAGGGGGGAAAGGGACTGGAATCCTCTTTTCACACCCTTCTTTCAGCTTTTTGTGATAAATTCCACCCTCTGCCCCTAGAAACCATAAATTAAACCATTCCTCCCTGGGAGAAAAAGGAAAATGTCAGGAAAGCAGCTCTCAGCTGGCTAAACAGCAACTGTATGTGTTGGGTAGTTATTTCTATAACAGATCATTCTAAGTATTCGAGATTTTCCTCATCACTGTGTCTAGAACAGTCAAATACAAATCCTTACTAAGAGTGGCATTTAGAAAAAGAAACTACACCTCCTTCTTTGCAATGGTTTATTTCAGTATCTTATCTGGAAATGTAGTGGCTTCACGATAAGCATCAATAGCCACAGAGATAAAAAGATTATCATCCAAATAAAGTAACCCTTAGTTTAGAGTTACCAGTTTCTCCTGGAGCATTCCAAACCCAGCACCAGTTACACTCATATACAATATTTAAAACATTCAAAAGAAAAAGGAATACCTTACCAGGGGCAGGATGTCCCTTGGATTATCAACACCTTCAAGCGTTGCACCTCCTTTATGGGAAAAACAAGTCCAAAACGAAAGGCCGACCTAGGCGGGCCTGAGGCCATTCCTCTCTAGGTATGATCACAGAAGCTAACAAGGGACACTGAATTAGATACGTACATCACAATATTGAGAAATTGAGACAGCCTTTTCTTCCTGCAGCTGTCTCTTACAGCATATGGTAAATACCTGAACTTAAATTTGATAAGGCACTAGGAAGAAGTCTAATCTCAATCTGATTCTGCACAGCCTAATTACCCTGGGGAAATCAGCGTTAGAATTATTTTTAGTACTAACAAGCATCTAAGGGAGTGCACTGCTGAAGTGTAGCTAACGTCTTCATTGCATAGTCGATTTGCTGCAAAAGCAGGGTCATGTCTTGGCCAGCTTCCAAATCTTGCCATTGCATTTAAGCTTAAGCTTCCCTGTAGGGCTTCAAATGATGCTAGTCTGTTGATACAGATCCTGCTCTTCTATTGCTCTGTTGTTACAGACTAATTTGGTTGACAGCAACAAGTCAAGTTTTTATTTTATTTTATATTGAAGTTTAACATCCCACTGTACTTTGCAAATGCTTCAACGCTTGAATGGAAATCAGATGACCAAAAGAAATCAGCATTATTTTCTTGATGTAAGCTGAAAGAAATCTACAGTCCTTGCAGAAAATCACAAATACTATCTAGGGTAAATACAAAGCTTAAGAAAAGCATTTTTATTATATGCAGATAATACAGGCATCTTAAGACTTTTTTTTTTCAGGTTTTGAGTTTGTTGTTTTGGGGTTTGTTTTGTTTTTTCTTTATACATATCCCTGGGTATTTTAGGTTCTGGGCTTTTAGATTTCATGCTTAGCTTTTAATTTTTTAATTGTGATGAGCTCCATCTTTCACAAACACATGAAACGAGCACACGTCTTCCTCCACTTAGCATACAAGAGAGGAACAAGGATGCTCTAACTCCTTAGAGACTCTTACACAATCTGGAGAGCTTTTTTCTCAACATTTATGAGCAGACAGTAACTATGAGAAGTAATAGAACAACCAGCTGCTACAAGCATCTTAAAATAGCATCTGATAGTGAAAGTTGCTGAAAAAAACCCTGCACCTGCCTCCAGCTTATAAAATATTGCTTTCAGTTTGTTTCTGTCTATTCTAAAACAGAAGAAAAATGATGAGTATGTATGAAGGAAATGAAGGAGGAAGTGTTTGGGTGTATTTTTACAAAAATATTTCACAAGTTCCTTCCACTCTTTCAGCTTCCTTCAAAATACTGTAGCTTGTAATAGTACCTGTGCAGGCCCAAAGGCCCCTTCAATCTTTTCAATCTAATTCATGGGACTGGACCAAGCTGGTACAGTCAAATATGATCTTTACAGTGCAGTCACACCTGCCAAGCATCAGACCTGTCCAGGGACACCTATGCACGAAGATCTGCTTCATGCAGACCTGTACCGCAGGTGATGATGTGTGTGTCAAACCAGACTCCAAGAAAGATCCCAGAGTGCAGGTCCCGCCCTTGGAAGGCTCTGTGCCATGTGCTGAGATCACACCAGCAATCAGGATGTTTCTTCAGCATTGACTATATCTGTTCTATAATTCGTTTCATTGTTCCCAATCACATTGGGCAATCCCTGGGAAAAGTGGTACCTAGAGCAGGGCACCTTCAGGAACAGGGGAAGAGGGAAAGCTGATGAGCAACGAGGGAAAGGAGAGATGTAGGTAAAAGATGTAGGAACCAGGGAAGTGATCGTCCCCCTCTACTTAGCACTGGTCAGGCCGCACCTTGAGTATTGTGTTCAGTTTTGGGCTCCTCACTAGAAGAAAGATCTTGAGGTGCTGGAGCGAGTCCAGAGAAAGGCAACGAAGGTGGTGAAGGGTCTGGAGCACAAGTCTGATGGGGAGCGGCTGAGGGAGCTGGGGGTGTTTAGCCTGGAGAAGAGGAGGCTGAAGGGAGACCTGATCGCTCTCTACAACTACCTGAAAGGAGGGTGTAGCCAGGTGGGGGTCGGTCTCTTCTCCCAGGAAAGTAGTGACAGGACAAGAGGGCATAGTCTGAAACTGTGCCAGGGGAAGTTCAGGCTAGAAATGAGGAGGCATTCTTCACAGAAAGGGTCGTTAGGCATTGGAATGGGCTGCCCAGGGAGGTGGTGGAGTCACCATCCCTGGAGGTGTTTAAGAAAAGACTGGACATGGGTCCGTGCCTCTCTCCTGATCTTGCGTTGCTCCTCTTGTGACCCCTGATAAACCTCTCATTTTTCTATTTATTTTAGAGCTCTCCTTATCTCAGTCTCCCCCTACTTCACAGAATTACAGAATCGATGAGGTTGGAAGAGGCCTCTGGGATCATCGAGTCCAACCTTTGCCCTAACACCACCACGTCAACTAGACCATGGCACTAAGTGCCTGTCCGGAGGAGCTCCGGTGGGAATCCAGCCCTGCAGCCTCCTTCCTCTTCACTCTCTCCTTCAAGTCCTTGTTCATCTCTGTCATAACAAAAGGTATATTTTTATAACAAGAGGTGCACAGAAATAGATCATCCCTTTTCACAACTCTCAGGGAAAACAAACCTAGGAAGGAAACTGGAGACTCATTTCCACTGGAGGCCAAATCAGCCAGTGGCTTTTACTAGCACTTAAGTCACATTTTTAAATAAAAGAAGTTTGTGTTTATATGCAAATTACTTGTGCGTGTGCCAGCATTACTCCCTAAATAACTACTATTACTGTCACACTACCTATCAAAACTCAGTGACTACAGAGGAAAGATCTATTAAACAAAGAATCATGCACAGAGCTTTTAACAATTTGCCAAAGTGACCTAAACAGAACACTTGATCCGTAGAAATGGTCTGATGGTAACATGAACAGGACAAAAGCCTGTGCTAAGGCGGCTGTTAAGTTTGCCCTCTTTTCTCCCTTACTACAGTGCATTCTTCTTCCCACCAGCAACGTGGCATGTGTCAGGGCCAGAGCTCAGGGTGAAAGTTGGGTACCCAAGAGAGTTGAGATTACCTTGAATCTGTATTGATCTGTGCGATTAAGTGTCCTTTCACACTTAACACCTCCAAGTGGTAACATCTGTAGGTAAAATGACCCAGTGTTTTCAGAGTCTTAATTCAGACAGACAGGAGGCTGACGGCAACTGCCCCTAAAGAAAAGAGGTTCGCATGTTGTAGCGTATCACTGAATGAGGGAATTGTACCAGTAATAGCCCTCACTTTCTGCAAAAACCACAAGTCTCCTTACAGAAAGTCACTGCACTTTGATATCTGGGGTTGTGCATTGCCACTGAGAAAGCTGAAAGGGAGACTGGAAAACCCACGTACAAATAAAGCCCTCAGGAAGCTCTTGGTGAAACCAAATGTTTGAGGGTTTCAGTGCCATCTCCTGCACTATCACACAATCATCCATACACTAACTTGCACCTAGTTAACAGCACAGTGACTGATGACAGAAAGAGACCATGACCACAAGTGAAATGAAAAGCTGAGGAGAAGCATAAGAGAATTTAAATGAAGTATAAAACAAATATTTAGCATTCAAAGCAGTCATCAAATCTTCAGCCTCAGAAGGCACTTATTCATAGCCACAATGAATCTGTGTCTTACCTCCAGGCTGTAACTGGTAAAACAAGTGTTTACGTGGGGGGAGACAAAAACCTCTCCTTGTCACTGATGTGTTTTTCTAGGGAAGCATTGCTCGAAGACACATCACAGTATTTCTTAAACCTCCAAGAAATCAGCTGTGAGCATGCAGAACTATTGCACACTTATACCCATGTTGCAAGTACAATAACTTAAGCACAAAGCTCCCCAAATAATTTTTTTCAAAATACATGAACGTTTTAGTGGGATTCACAGATCCCCAGCTACCCCAAAATTTAGTTACAAAGGATGCTGAGATAAGTCACTCAAAAATACCAAAGCAGGAGCAGATAATTACTAGGAAATAACTCCTGAAAATAAAGATCTTTGAAAGCCATGTTTTTCTATTGGTTAAAATGGCAATAATGGTATGATATACCCACTACAAAAATGGGAAAAAAGGTAGTTTTAGGAGAAATTTTAACAATCAGCAATAAGTTATGCTTTTACAGATGACAATAGTTTAGATAGTAAGTCATAAATAACCGCAAAACACCTAGTCTGATAACAAACAATGTAAAAATACCAAGTACATACAAACTAGGCACTAACACCAAGAAAACTTCTCTTGCTTATGCTTGACTTCTGGATCAAACTTGAAATAGCAAGATTCAGTTACACATGGAAAAGCAAGCAAATGCATCCATATACCTTTCTCCTTGACTAAAGGAGCTTCGTCCTCCTTATTCATAGCTTTGATTCTGGTGAATAAATTTCATTGTGGACAATAACTTAGTATTTTAAATATGAAGAAGCCACTGTACGCAACTAAAATCAATCACATTGCTCCCCCAAAGTCATGACAGTAAAATGTTCGGTACATAAAAAACTCCTTCAAATATTTTTTTCTCCCAATTAGAGACTAAATGTATGCCAGTACGTGTGTCTCAATGCCAGTCATTTCTCACAGAAGAGAACCAGCTTTGAGGTTTATCTTTCCATACAACATTTGAGTTTTCAGCCTCCTGGCATCAGAAATATTCACCTTGTCTCCAGGTTCTATTACAGCATTACTTCCCCATTGAGACAATCAGATGAAGTTGGTAAATTTAACTCATGTTCATTGGCAATTACACCTTGGCACTTCCCAAGTCTTAACACGAGGGTTTCAGTTTGCTAAAGCTGAAGCCCCTAAATACTGACATCATTATCAAGAAAACCACAAACTATGATTCCAGTAACTACTTTTAAGTTTGAATAAAAAGGTCAAAAATTAAAATACAAGAATTTGCTACAATCCCCTGCAGAGACTAATATTAAAGTGACCTGTTCAGAATTTTACCTGCAGAAGTTCAGAGAACCTCAACGCTATAGTAAAGCCTGATTTTGTTGCATTCCAAAATATTCTGTCCTCTCTGGGCCCCAGTAAAGACTTCTTTGATATTACACTGTTCTGACTGCATGCCCTGTCAGTGACCATCAGAGGTTGGGTCCTGGGGACATAGACCTTTATCTCTCCCAGTATCACGTTGCACAGAACCAGCTGCTAGAGTCGTTGTCCCAAAGTCAGGGTTAACATGGGTATCACCCAGCCACGCTCAATCCCAACGCCTGCCTCACTTCAGCATCTTCAGAACAACACATTACTCATTCACGCCTCCCTCAAATGCATTGGGGGAGAAGAGGGAAGAAGGAAACACCCCACGCTTTGAGGAACGCTGCTATGAACCAGTGATTCACGGCAGAACTACTGTGCATCTTTATTTCCTGCTGTACGCCATCAAATGATGAGGTGATCATCTGTTGGCATGAGACAACCAAACTCAACAAAAAAGTATTTTAAATAGAATTCAAGAGATGCTCCATTTAGAGGCAGAGTTTGCTGGATTTTATTCTATTTTGGTTGCCTCAGACTGAAGAACACCAATACTAGATCCAAACAGAAAGCTCCTGGAGTGCTACATCCAAGTGGCAGCCCCATGAAGACATTAACTTCTATCCAAATCAAACTGCTCTTACTGTGAAAAACTGCAGACACGTGACACGGTCCTGAAAAAACACTTTAGCCCTGATTCATCCGGGGTAAATTTGCCACAGGCAGGGTGGAGTAGTTTGCTAAACTTCAAATACCTTCCCTTAAGCATATCTACAGCTCTTTTCTCATGCTGCCCAACTGCACTGGCTGCTCATTTGTACACTGTTACCACAGTGGGGTTTTTTTGTTTTTAATTCACCTTTCATGCATACATAGCTCCAGGCAGGAGAGTTTAGAACAGATCCAACTGACCACGACGCTTGTCATTATCATGCCCCATTCACATACTCTCACCCTAAGGTTTAAGTGTGTAAGTTATGACCACTTAGATGATAATTAACAAACAAAAAGCAGAGTTTATTAACCATGGATGTTTAGTTCTGGTGAACACTAACTAAACGGCATTTTAATTCAGCTATCATAATTATGCAATCTCCTGTATTTGTTAGTGGATTAAAACCACTTAGAGTTCAAAACCAAAACTTTCACAACAGGTGTTAATCAAAACCTTTCAAGATGTAGTAATGTTTTAAGGGATTCAAGAGCTCCAGTTACCCGTGTCTAGCAGATATAGGCAAGAGTCAGTAATTTGGTTAGTGCCCTGAAACACAAACTGCCCACAGTCAGCTAAACAGATTAGGAGGTTGTCTGGTTCAAACAGTTTTTGCACCTAAGTAGATGAACGCTCAATCTTCTTCAACTTTCTTTTGCTTAGTATCAAAGGCTGGACAGATTTTTTTATTTTTTTTTTTTGCGCTAAATGTTTCTATAAGGCATTCAAAGTTGTTCAGTGGATGTTAGAAACCAGAGACCTTCCTGAACTGGAGGAAACGTGCTGCATTTCAGAAGTCAAATGTCTTCCCCTAGCTAGCAATGAGCTTTGTGTCCTAAATTATAGTTTTAGAAAGTGAAACATAATTCAGCCACTTACACATTTAATTTAAATTTGGGAAGGGAGTGTATATTCTAAAACAACTACAATCAATCCCAAATAGCAGGACTTCTACGAAATCCACTAGAATATATAACTGGAATTAGATGTTTGCGTTCAAAAAGAAAAACAGGACAAAACAATGCTCTACAGTTAATTGTTTCCAAGTACCAGAAAGCAGAAACAAAGCCTGCTATTGAATGAGCATTAATGATTTGCCATTTGGTTCTGCAGATGTTTCCCACAAAGGAAGACAGCAAAAAACATTCCACTTGAAACCCAGGGAAGTAGCAAGGAGTTGAGTTATGTCACTTCATTCATTTGGATAGTTTTATTTGAAATTGTCAAAAACATTATGTTCAATAGGATTTTACTTTAAGGGGAACTTGTATCCAACAAAATTTCAAAGAACTGAGCTCCACATTCCCTTCTCACTTAAACCCAAATGAGTCAGGCTTTTAAAAAAAATTTCACAGCCGTGATATAATAGGAGCTAAGAGACTCTGTCCCATGCTCACTGACTGGTCCAGATCATCGCCACCTCCACATCAATGGCAACAAAGACAAATGCCTGTTCAAATAAATTAGTATGGCCATCTCATTTCCATCCATTTCATCAAACAATATGGATTATATACCCTGTCCTGGCTAGAACTTACCTCTAGAGCAGAGCTTATCTATTTAGGAGCAAAGAATGAAAGCATACACTCATAAATCCTGAAAAGACAACAGAGCTGCTTCTGCATCTTAATTTACAGCGTTACAGGGAGCCGGAAGTCTTTTATTTCCAAATTAGCTCTTATCTCTGATCGTAAGGCAACAAAGCTATACAATTCCAAGAATTTCCAAAACAACGAAGTCTGCCCAAACCTAAAGTTTCCAGTAAAGCAAAATTTACTTTGCAGACTACAAATGTAGTTCTTAGGAGTGGGCAACAGGAAGAATTGTCAAGGGTGCAAATACTTCCCAGAAAGGAAGGATATGAATAAGATATCCCTTTTTTTTTTTCTCCCCCATCCCAAAGGGCCAATAAAACAAAACAAAGATCTCAAAACCTACATTACTATTTTGCTTGTATTTTAGCAAGTTGTTTCTGTGGGAAAGTGAAAACAAGCTAGCAAAGGAGCATCTGTGTAAATACACATGAAACAGGCACCCACCACGGCAGGCAGAAAAGTCATACTCCAGGTCATTTAGCTCCAACTCTCACCATACAGCAACCAAGAAACCAGAAGCAGACATTCAAGCTAACTAGTTGTAATTAGGGACCACCAGAAAGTGTTACCAAGAAGTTTCCCTGTAAGACCAAAGGTGGTCACACCATCCATCCTACCTACCCACATGAGGATCCTCTCTGGTGGCAGGGGAAGGCTGGACACCTACACAACCAAGCTGGAAACATTCCAGCTCCAGTTCCACAAGAAGCCTTGAAGACTCCTAGCTCAAGGGTCTCTTTTCCTTAGACAAGCAGCAGCTGAAGTCAATGGGAAGGCACGGACATACACAATTTGTCACCATAAACCCTGATGCAGGGTTTAAGATGAGGCGATGTAAGCATCAAAAACAAAGGTTAAAAAAATACCTAAAGGTCAGCTGACTGCTTATGTGAAGATAACAAAAAAAAAAATAAGCCTCCTTAAAAAAAAAAGCAGCATACATTTAAGAAAATAGAAATCAAAACCAAAATCATAACATCCTCCAGATTTTCACACAATAATCCAATTATTTCACAAGTGATGAAACAATGAAGCTTTGCAGCAGTAGTGTAGCCTTGGAAAAATGTCACATCAATCTGTGTTCTTAACATACGGTTACAAATAGCCAGTTCAATCCAAAACTTAAGGAAACACAGCACTGAGCACACTATTTACTGCAGGTTTCTCCCCCCAAGTGTGAAAATTGAAGTTACGTCTAGCACTCACCTGCTTGGAACCATTCTGGACAAAGTAGTAGTGATCCAAGAAAAATTCATCCAAATTTTCATCACATATAGCATGTAAGTGGACTACATCAGTCCAAATATTGATTTAGCCCAATAAGCTGCCTCTAACTCTGACCAAAAGCAGATGCTCAGGGAAAGAATAAGGTCAGGAAATTATATGGTGATTCTGCCTGTAAAATAATCTCCTGGTTCCCAGGAATCTGTGATTCAGGGGTTGCTTCAGCTAGAAATTTTATCTTCATCTTTGTCATTAACAGTCATAGCATACTTTTTCCTCTATTAATTTGCCTAACAACTTTTAAAATTCTTTTATGTCTTAAGCAACAGGAAGATACTATGGTAATGAGTCCCATAGATAAATTATGCTTGTGTGAAACACTATCTCCTTTTATTGAAAAGTACTTTAAAAAAAATCATTTCATTTTGCTCCTTTATTCTCACCTATCTAAAATTTTGAGTTATGTGAAATTATGAGTAATCATTCTCTATTTATTTCATATCAGTCGAATTTTGCCCCTTTCTGCTTTATCCTCCTTAATGATCCCTCCTAACTGAAAAGTACAGATGATCAAGGAGCTAGTTAATGTTATACCATCCAAACATCTTAACTGGCACACACAGCAGATATAGAAAATACCTTTTTTTTTCTGAGATAATTGATGTGTCTGAATTTAGAATGCAGTGCAAAACAAAGTCCAAAACCATTCTAGGAATGTTTCAAGGAAAGTTAATTAACATCTTATTTTCTACAGTCTTATCATAGGCTGTAACTAACCAAATATTTTTCAAGTTGAAAGAATACGTTAAAGGGTTTGGAAATCACCTATGATTGGTTGTGCAGCTTTTTTTAAAGAACTACAGTTTTTGATAAATAAGAGAATTAGTAATTCCTAAATAGTTTTTAAAAAATTATAGCAAGAGTCTCCTTCATATCAGTGCACAGCAGCTGCATGATGAGTTAGTGCAAATAAAATTATATTTGTGCAGGTATTTACCCCAGCACAGCTAGGTGTGCTGCAATAGAGGTGCTGAAAGCCAAGTTTGCTTCAGGAGGTGGCATCCTTGGGGTAGGACAGACAGACTGACTTCACATCCACAGTGCCTTACTACTCACAAGATACTCAAGATCCAGGGAAGATGGAGAACATCTAACAGAAATAAAGCCTTCATTAGTAAGGCTTCCTTATTACTGATCCCTAAACTGGACCAAAACCGTCTGCCCACACAGAAATCACCCCACTCTGTGGCAATGCCAGTAAGCCTGTAGTTATACCCAAACTAATTTCTTCAAGTGAGAAATTGCCAAGCAGATAAGGTGATCAATCATTTGGTCAAACACAGGTGACTTGGTCCAATTTCTCTTATCGTTCTTGGTCTTCGTTAGGACCCTCACACAGAAGGCAATGACGAGTTAATACTTACATGGAATACAGAAAGAAAGCCTTGCTATTGAGACACATAAATTGCCTAAATATGAATATTCCCTCTGCTTCTATAATTCGATTTTACACCATCAACAGCTTAGAAAATAGAGGTGCACTCAGATACAGCTGTTACGCTGATACTCAATTCAAAATCAGAGTTCAAGGCGCTCATGCTTCTGACATCCTCACAATCCTGCAAAGACCAATTTAGCCACGAGAAACAGCCCCCTGGGACCCAGGGGACATTTAACTGCTTAACTTTGGTAGAAATAGATTGAGGAAAAATGTTCCTTTTGCTTATAAACAAGCTTCTATGCAAGTGTGTTATCTCATAAATACAACTGGAAGTGCAATGGGAATGTGGGAAGAGCGCCAACATAAATCCTCCAAATCTGAGGGAATTGGGAGCAATTTTCCACTCAAGGATAGAAAAGGCGTAGAGGAAATGCAGAGCATATTTAGCATGCTTTGCTCTCCTCTCCTAAGGTAAAGCTTCCCTCTGTCCCACGCGCCAGCAGGTTGCTGCCCAGGCAAAGGGACCCCAGCCTGCACGAGATGATCAGAGACTCCATCTCTCCATACCTCAGGAGACCGAAATTCAAAGCCCCATACTAAAATTAGATCATGGTATAGGAATGAGTGACCAAAACAGATAAAACCTGAGATTCTTGTAACAAAGTGACAGCACAAGCTGTTACACATGTCCTGCATGAATTTCACGGCCACTGGAGGAGACCTCATGGCAATTTTCAGCTATCAATAAGAAATTAGTTTTAGAGGTGAGATGGGTAAATCAGCTCCACGTAGACTAAAGCAGCAGAAGCAGACACTCGATATTGCCTAGAAATCTCAGTGGGAGGAACCGAGAAGCTTCTAAGCTGAGGTTTATTCCCTGTCCCAAGCCCATCCTGGCCACACACATGGTCCAACCCCAGCTCCACCATGGGCAGCCCCAAATCCTGGTGCACTTCAACATTCAAAACACAACCACTGTTCTCCTCAGAAGCATTTCTTGGCTGAGTAGGTACATTTTTAATTATTTTCTGTTTGAGTAAGAGGAATTTCACCAATGCAGTTTGCTGGAAAGCAGGTACTTGCATTACTAAATGCAAAAGCCACAGGGGAAAAAAAGCTCTCAATGAAGTTGAGCCAGTTATGGTAGTAACTACCTCAAACGACATAAGCAACGCTTCTAGCCCTCTATTATGGTCTTGTGCACTGGCCAAAGAGGGGATGATTGCAGGAACCCACGTGTTGTTTAGACACTCACCTTCCACTGACCGCCAACGACAGTGGTGTTCCTCCACATGCCCTTGTTTCTTAATCAACACCTTAAATACACACACGGACAAACTATTCTATAGCTTCTGTAACAATCAAAGTTAAACGTTTCTCAACAGCACAAAATTTACCATCCCTGTGAAAAAAAAAGTGCCAAAAATTTTTAAGAAATAAAATTAAAACTTCCTCTCTGCACCGTTTTCTTCATTCTTCCCACAGCTATTGCAAAGTGAAACTACACATACTGAAGCCATCTTCAGACCATGTTGTATGAAAGCCTATTTGCTTTACCATAAGCTATTTTATGATGGTATTGAAGAGCAGCAAGAAATCAAACCAATAAGATTATTACTCAAATACACCCTTTCATCCTGACAGCTAAATCTACCCACTCAACAGTCTTGTCTTCTGAGACTTAAAATTGCTGCAAAATACTTGACAAATTCTACAGTTCAAACACAGAAAATTAATACAAAAATATCCAGGTGAGAATTTCTATCCTCTCAATGCCACATAGTAGTAATCCAGCTTCCAGCGTGCTTTGAGCAACTGACTGTCATAAAACTAAGGGCATCAACTGGTTTCTTGCCAGTTGCCATAGTTGTGCTATGCCACCATCACTGAAAAATTACACTATTTCTCATTAAAAACACATGAACTGTTTAGTTTGGGGGTTTTTTGGGGGTTTGTTTTTTTTTCTTTTTTAAAGAATTATACCTTACTTCTTAAGTCTCCCTCAAAGGTACCCTTAAAGCAACTTTGCTACCTTGAAGTACTTGTGTGAATATTTTCCTTTGTTGTTTGTTTGTTTTTTATTCTAGGGATTGTTTTATTATTAAACAGCTTATTCCTTTAACTAAAGTCAATAAGCAACCAACTCAATTTCAGTAAACAAATACACATAGGGATGAATCAGCTCAATGAAAGTTTGCTGGGAAAGGAGAGGATTTCTCCAGCATATTTTTCTCATATAGACAAAATATATATATATTCACACAAGGTCCTGCAGCATCGCTAAAGCAATACACGGGGAAGCAAAGCGCAGTGTAACCTCGAGCCTCCCACTACAAAGTTAGTTCTCTTAGATACCTGGGAAAGTAAGAACGACGACGGCAATTTGGCTGGCACAAAACAAGCAAAGTCCACCGAGTCACCAGAAAAAAAAAAAAAAATAAAAAACAACAACAAAAAAACCACACCACATAAAACCCCCACTCCTACCACCAGCTGAGATTTTTCTTGTAAAGAAAATTCCCTCTGTACTTAAAGCAACGTGCCAGGA
>NW_009601988.1:0-45424 GCF_000690535.1 Cariama cristata | reverse complement strand
AATGTTTTTCTGGCTGTTCATAGAAAACATCTCTTTCTTATGAACAGTTTTGTTCTGATGAATCCCTCTTTTCCCAGCGCACATCCCAGCTTGGAGCATTGGATTGCTGTAATTGTAATGTGGGACCCCTGAGGGACACGGAGATGACTTGGGAGACGCATATGTAACTAGGAGGGTTGTCCTGGGCTCTGCAACAAAGGAAAGTATTGTTGCACTGACTGTTAAAGGCCTACAGCTGTGGCGCAGTCCACAGAGCCCTCAGCAGCACCTTGTCACCTCCTCTTACATTTTTATTGTATTTATTTATAATAAGAAAAGCACTTTAGAAATTGGGAGGAATGGGAGCGTGTACAGGCTGTTGAGACAGCTGTGGCATGCAAGGACACCCTCAAAGCTTCCTTTTATTTCCAAGTACAACTGACCAAATTCCGTATCTTATTTTAATGTGCTGGCCACAGGTATTGCACAGGGAAAAGCGGGACAGGGGCTTCAAACAAGTACTTAATCGAACATGAAATTGCTAGTGAGAAATAGAGAGATATAGTCCTATGGCAGAATTGAACGCTAATGTGTCTTCCCTTGTGGGAAACACTATCTGCTGTATTCTGAAAACTCCAACTTTTACTGCATCCATAAATGAGCTATACAACTAATTGTTCTCTCATGTGGCTCCGCAATGAAGAAGACCTCATCTGAGATCCCCAACTGCTATTGTTGCCATCAGTAGCTTCAGCAAAGAGACACATGAGAACTCCCTTTCAAGACAAAATCTCTCTATAGCATACTTCTATGAAATCCTCAGTGAAAGGGAATAAACAGTCCTTTCTGCCTAGGTAATTCTCTCTCTCTCTATGTGCCTCACTTCAGATTCACCACCTTACCATTTCCAAGCTCATGTAAAAATTTTCAGCTTCTCATAATGTTGCTTGGAGGATTTCTACATAGAAAGAAGACTCTTGGTATCTGTCCTTCCTTCTGTTTATTCATAGATGGTGGCAGGGACTCCCTTGCTTTTTATAGCTTCAGGCGAAGAAGTTTACAACCACATTGGCTGAAGATGTCTGCACTGTAATTCCTATATTGTACGATGATATTTTTATTTTTAGTCTTTGAAGAGTGCTTGTGAAAATCACTGGAGAGTACTTAAGGAGCAGATTAACATTCATCTGGCACGCTTCCCTGAAAATGACATTTATAATACCAGCTTTAACCCCTTGGTACTTTTAAACAGAAGTGACATTTAGCCAGAAATCCTTTCTGGAACAGCCTGCATAAACAACATAACAGGGCTTGGAGGACTTCCACCTGGACTTTATCCCTGCCTCACCCTAATGGGACACAAGAACTTTGCAGGATCTGAGGATGAAAAGATCGGGTTGTGTCCAGAGACCTTGAAAACACGCTATCAGAAGCCAGGAGAAGTGAAATGGCTAGGAGGTTTTTGGATCCCTTCCTGATTTACCGAAGAAAGATTTCATTTCAGACTTCACAAAGAATGAAAGTATTTCTTCATTTCACAGATGGCGAGAAGAGCAGCCATTCTGGGAAGGTTTCCTGTATGCTACTGGAAAGCAGCAGAGCCAGTGGCTGTCCCTAGGTGAATGGACATCTGTGCCCTCAGAGGGTTTGGGAATTCTAAGTGCAAGAGCAAAAGCATTTATGAAAACTTTCATTTATGCAAGTTTTATTTACTCAAAAATGTTCGTTTATGCAGAAATACTGCAACAAAAGTCCTTTTGGCAGAATAGATTCTTTTTTATTTACCCCATCTGTATAAAAAAGGATGATTAAAATCCTGACCCCAGTTTGCCCACTTATTGGATACTGTTTTCGATTTTTTATGTCAATAGCACATCTGGATTTACCACTGGAATTGTAGAGACAAATAAGGAAATACATTACAGAGGTGGCAACACCAGAACAGTTAGATCAATTTGCTCTTCAATTCCCACAGCATGCACCAAGGGGACAGAACCATTATCCACTCCTCTCTTACATCCAGTGCATTTCTTGACAAACACCTCTATTAAAACACCTGCCTTGCATTCATCACTCAGTTCTTTGATGCTAGGTATATGTGAAATCAGACAATCCATGTCCATTCAAGTCACGCTGGAGCTCTCAGAGCTTTTATAGTAGGTGTTGCACGGGTATTGGAAAGAGCCCTTGTATCCTTTTATGCATTGCTTGATCAGTCTGACCTTCCTTCTACTGTGGTTACCATACTTGCCATAGATGCTGAGGGCATTTGCAACCTCTTTGTAACTTTATCACCTCCCTGTAGAAAAGCGTCTTCATCCCTGTACTGTTATTTTCAACAGTCAAAGTTTAATTGTAATTTTAGGGTAGTTAGCATTTTCTTTCCAAGTCTACACAAAGAAAAAAAAAGTTTCATATACATAATTTTTTTAGCTATCATGATCATGGAGAAAATGTAAATACTCAATTCCCATAGGTTCAAAATCCAAAAGGAGTAAAGATTATGTCAAGAGGGCCTGATAATTAATTTCTGACCACTGTTTCTTGGCAGTCCTGTACTGAATCTGCCCATGACCCAAGTTGCAAGTTCATTCAGATCAAATTTCTGTACAATTCCCAACTTGCCCTGACTGGTAACTGGCCCTTTTGGGAAAGAGCTGTCACTGGGAGCATTTGTATGCAAAGTGAGAGTAACTGAGCTCGGCGTACTAGCAGTTCATACATGTTTATAGACGCATATTGCACCACAGCGAATATTAAATCTAGAATTATGCCTCCATTTCAGGAAGGGGGTTTTTGAACATAGATGGCTTCAGAACTTTAATCAAATGTGTATTCCAGTAAGCACAAAAATTTCCTATTCAAAAGAGGAACTATTCATTCTTGTCTCCTTTTAAAATGGAAAGAAAATACCCATTGAACAGAAGATATTGCATTCACATGATCCAAAGAAGTGCCATGGGTAGTTCTTTGTAACCTCTTGATCTGTTCTTTTGAAGTGCTTTTCAGAGAGTAATCAATGAGATGAGAGATAAGGACAACAAATTCACCTTGATTAAAGCCCTTGAAAGGACAATAAAAATTTAAACAAAATCTTAATGGACTATGAATAAAAATCAATAGACTAGTGAATGGTTGTATATAAACAGGTAACATGACTGTATAGCAACATTATACTTTGTATGTTGCTAGAAATACTTCACGGTTTCTCGTTCCAGAACAGTCCTTTGATCACACAGTAGTTAAAATGTTAATTTTAAAAAAAAACATGGCATCTGCTCTGGATAAGATCTTCCAGATGGTCAGTTTTAAAGTAGAAAGGGACTAGGGCTTTCTACTTCCATCTATATCTACACTGATACCTAGAGAGACTTACATAGAGACACATATAAATGTGTATACTTACAAAATTAGGAATTATGCCAAGACTCAAAATTATATACAGCCCTTACAATATGTTCATCCTTCTGAAGTCAGTTGTTCCAAATTAGAATTGAGATACAATGAGCTCAAGTATTGCTAATGTTGTTCTACCCATTCTATAGGTGAATCAAGGATATCATACTGGGAAAAAAATCCAAACAAACCCTAATATAAATGCATAGATGGAAGGAAGGTGAAGTCTGACAAGCATAGACTTAACTGAGAGAGGGAATCTCTGTTCATTGATACGACACTAAATGAAAACTGTAGGTGTTAGAAGCTAGAAATTCTGTCGTTAACCTATCCTTCCTTGCTTCTTCAAGGAGTTGATTGTAAAGCTACACATGTATTCCAAAACTAACTGAATTAATGAAAAAACAGTCTTCTGAAGGTATCTGTCATATTATTCATAAGACACTGTCAGATTAGCAATAAGGACAAAGAGAAATAGCATGGTTTAGGTCAAAGTCATAGAATCATAGAACCATAGAATATGTCAAATTGGAAGGGACCCATAAGGATCATTGAGTTCAACTCCCTGTTCCTCACAGGACTTCCTAAAATTAAACCATATGACTAAGAATGTTGTCCAGATGCATGTTGAACTGTGACAGGCTTGGTGCCGTGACCCCTTCCCTGGGGAGCCTGTTCCAGCGACCGACCACCCTCTCAGTGAAGAACCTTTTCCTAATGTCCAGTCTGAACACTTCCTGATGCAGCTTCATTCCATTTCCTTGTGTCCCATCACTGGTCACCAGAGAGAGGAGATCAGTGCCTCCCCCTCCGCTGCCCCCCATGAGGAAGCTGTAGACTGCAATGAGGTCACCCCACAGCCTTCTCTTCTCTAAGATGAACAAATCAAGTGACCTCAGCTGCTCCTTGTAATTCTTGCCCTTGAGGTCTTTCACCATCTTGGTTGCCCTCCTCTGGACATGCTCTAATAGTTTGATGTCCTTCTTATATCCTATATATATATCATATATATATATATATGTATGATGTCCTATATTATACCCTTCAAGGAGTGCAAAACTGCTCACATTACTCAAGGTGGGGCTGTACCAGTGCAATGTAGGGTGGGACAACCACCTCCCTTGATCAGTTAGCTATGCTGTGTTTGATGCACCCCAGGACACAGTTGGCCATTTTGGCTGCCATGGCACAGTATTGACTCATATTCAACTTGACATCAACCCAAACCCCCAGATCTCTTTCTACAGGGCTGCTTTCCAGCCTATCATTCCCCAATTTGTATGTATAACCAGGATAAACCTGTCCCAGGCGGAGAATCTGGCACTTGCTCTTGTTACATTTCATACAGTTGGTGATTGCCCCGCTCTCTAGTCTGTCCAGGTCTCTCTGTAAGGCCTCTTTACCCTCGAGGGAGTCCACAGCTCCTCCTGGTTTAGTATCTTCGGCAAACTTAATGTACATTAAATTTCTATTTCTCTTTTAAATTACTCAGTAGCAAGATGAGAAGTTTCTCTAGCTATTATTTCATGTCCATAGATATCACTGATGTTTATCAAGATTTTTTTATCTGGTACTATGTATATATTAAAAAATACCATTGTTTAATAGCAGTAAGTCTGCAAAGTGAAACAGTTGTGAGGACTTGGCATCCACAATGCATGTGTTTTGGACGTTTTATGTCAGACTACGGTTACTCTGGTCACATGAACTAAATGTCCGTTAGAAGTTCAAGTGCACCAGGGCACACCTGGAGTGCCTTTCCTGGTTTAATTTCACCTGAAAGAAATCCTGTTCCTGTCCTCTGAGACCATTCTATGATGCTAGCCTATGCATGATAATCAATACATTCACTTTAGAATCACATTCTTGACTCAAATGACAATGTTAAAGTAGATGCACCCTGGGTCTGCTTACAGACATTTACATTCATTAAAGGCAACTATCATAATACCTATGCTGATTCTCTCGATTATCTTCATTTACGCAATGAACTATGTCAAGATAGGTTCATTCTCCTGCATCTAGTGATGATTCACTGAGGAAGAAGAAAATATCCTTCTTTCTGTGTTGATAATTTGCATCACTGCTATAACTAAAAGCCATGACCGTGTAGCAGGCCTGCATTTTGATAGAAATTCTGCAAACCTGGAACAAAAAAAAATGTCTTCTTCCCCAAAGGCAATTGAGAGTAAATTAAAACAAGCAGTTGAGGCAGAAGAAGGAGACAATGTTGATCAGTAGGACAGACCTTAGTCTCAGCACAATAGCAGGTTAACCATTGTCATGCCTTTTTGTATAATTTACAAGAGCAATGAAAAGGAGAAAAATGAAATCATATTGTGCATTCCGATGAGGAGCTCATGTTAGTAATGAAGGGAGCCACTGCAGATTCTCATTTAAATAGTCAATAAATTAGTAAAACAAGCCATCTTTCGTAATCTTTCCACCCTTAGATGCCACCATCTTGCACTACTTGACTTTATTCATCTTTCATTAGGTCTCATACTAACTATGGTTAATAGGCTTTAGTGGAGAGACGCTTGTGCAAGAAATTGAGGTGATGAGGCAAGTCAGAGAAGCTCCATAAATATATTTTACAGTATTTGAAATGCTTCCAGTACTTTGTAGAGCAAAAGTGACAGATGCAGATTTGTATCATCTGATCTAGTCAATGCATTATAAACAATTCTGGTTAATTTAAACTACTTGAAATTAAATTAAATGGATTATTCAGTGTAGTCATGCTTTAAAACACAGCATTGTATCAGGCTTTTATGCAAGTGCTGTAGAAGTTTTTTATTCTTAAGGTTTTACAGTCTTGTTAGCAATGAGAAGGAAGAAGGAAGGAATAGGCTTCACAAGCTCTTACCACATAGACAATATTGGTTAACATATGTGATATTTCCTAACAGAGCTAAGTTTTGATGAATTAAAATTATTAAGAGCTAAGTCATACAAAATAAGATCCAGAACTGTGGATTTCTGGTGATCTACCTCAATTGCGAACAGCCCTCTAGTCAACTGGCTTCACAAATCACAACATACAGCTGAGTCTACAGTTTCAATTTCATACCCAGAAATTCCTCCCATCCACTTCTCCAAGGGTTAAAATTCATACCTTCATTAAGTAGAAGAACTATATTTCTTCATTTGAATACAAGAAATTTGGAAGAGGCCCAATTCTTGGAGTCTGGGGAAAGGCCCTAGAGGAAGTATCAGTACGAAAGCTTTCTGCCAGTCATCCTATGCCCTTTGTGCAGTGCCTTGGGTTCATCTCAATAACAAAAACCACCAAAAAAAAGCTCAAACAAACAAACAAAAAAGGCACTGCTTTCCTTGCGTGGGAGAGAGAAATAAATGTTGTCATTGAATGGTAATTTCCACTTTCCACCTATGTTATCTAAAATTACAGTGAGTTATTGAACACAAGGAAAAGTTGCACGGCATCCTTATGTGACTCTCAAATGTGTTGCTCAGAAAGAACACTATGTATCCCAGAAAGGTAGTGTTTGCCTAGCTTTACCTAGTGTTTGTGCTGACAGAACAAATCAGTGATCTGCATTTTTTGGAAAACAGTTTTAGGACCATTTTGTATTTTTCACATATATAAATAAAGCTTCAGAGATTAACTTCATCATCTGAAGTAAATAACTGCTGTAAAACTTCAAGTTCTCTCTTTTAAATTGTATTTCAGAAAAAAAATTACATCACTTAAATACTAATAGCTTGCAATTAACTGCTCAAAACAGTAACTTATTTCTCCATTACAGTCTCATAGTATACATACAACAAAGATTTTGATTAGCAGTATTTTTGCTGCTGATTGATTCTGTACATATGTATAAATATATTTGAGTGTGCATATAAGTACATAGTATAATTATACATTGCTAGTGTGATTTCTGTAGATTATCTGTAATCCCGACTATTTATGTCATAATTAGTCATTCTCACAACTTCTTCTTTGCAGGGGTGGTGTTTGCTCTAGGCTGACTAATGCACTTATGTTCTCAGAATACCCTTTCACTTAAATGCCCTCATCTGCATCAGTGGCAGCATTTTATGAATGCCTCAAGAAATGCTCCTGTAACCAAGTGTCATTTTAGTTAGATTCAAAGAACCCTTTGGGGAAGGACATCTGGGATTTGCTGGGACTTGCTTTGTTCATGACCCCGCCAGACACCATGACATTTTTGCATAGCCAGATTGTTTACACTGAACAGTGTGTTTAAGGAATCAATCAATATGCTTTTTCCAATCTATATGGATATTTGACACTGTTTATTCACCAGATATGTATTATACCTACTTTTACAGCGTTTTCCTCCTGCTTCTTTTTTCCAGACTGAAGAAAATAAACAACTCATGATTATTCTCTATGATTCTTCAAAGCATTGGAAGACTAGCCACAAGGGAAATACATGTTTTTAAATTGTCTATCATTTACATTGACTTTTTTAGGTTTTTTTTTTTTTTGGTTTGTTGGTTTGTTTTGCTTTATTTAATAATACTTTCTGTCTCTTCTAAATAAAATTTTCTTCCAAAGTCTCTGATTGCATTTTTACACTGTGCATTTCCTGATAAACTCTGCTTTCTCAGAAGACTATGAAACTGTAGATTAAACCTCAGATTGGAACACTGTAAAAAATTTTGAAACTCAATAGCCTAAAAATGCTGATTTTCCACATGTGTTGACAAGTGTTGCCTATTTGCATATGTTCAGAGCCTTATGCCTGCATTTTAAGATTACTTTGCACAATGCCAGTGTTGAAACAGGACTTTTTTATAAAGGGGAATCAATCTTCCATTTTAGGTCCAGCTGGAATGAAGACAATCATTTAACATGACTATAGAAAAAATTGTAGACTTCAGTTATGCAATCTCTGAATTGGACTGCTGCTCCTAATTCAACTGGAGTGTTTCTTTATAGACAGGTATTGAATCATGAAGATTTCAAATGTAGTTTACAATTTTTGGGAAGATCTATAAATGTTTATTTACTCTCATTGTAAAATTACTTTCATTGTTAAAATGCATATCATATATTCAGTTTAAACTTTGCTGACTCCATACTAACTCCTCTCAAGAGCGTAATCTTAGCAAAGTGAGAAGGAAACTGGAACAGTCAGAGAATAACAAATACTTACTGATACATTTTCCAATGAAGGCATTCAGTGGCAAGTTCACACCACCAAGTTTATGTGTCTTAGGCTAACTAGATTCAATGGATACGGTCTCATCTGCCACTACCAAGAAGTAAGTACCCTTCAAGTAGTTGTCAGCTGCTAATAGATCTCTGCTTAGCCTCATCTTCCTCTGACTAGACAAGGGCAGCTCCCTCAGCCTGGTAGGTCACGTTCCAGTAAACTGCATCTCCCAGATCAACCTCACTTTCTTGGACTCCTCCCTTTTTCTCCAAGTTACTCCTGAACTGGGGTGACCAGGAAGTGGACACAGATTTCTGATGTGACTTCACTGACACTTTGTGGCATACAATAACTTTTCCTGCCTTACCTGCCATGATGTTCCTAATAAATTGCTATTGGTAGTTTGACCTATTTGTGGTGAAAGCACATTGTTGGCTCACGGCTGAGCTTCACTGTAACCTTCAGATGCTTTTCAGCAGGGTGCTACCCATCCAGCCAGTTCCTAATGTATGCAGCTATTCCTCCACAGGTGAAAAACTTCATACTTCTCCCTCTTGAACTTTACAGTCCACTCCTCAAGTTTCTCAAGGAACCTCTGAATTGAAGCTCTGCCCTCTGGTGTGCCAGCCATCCTCTGTAATCTGCTGAGCAGTATTTTGTCTCATCATCCAGGCCATTTATGAAGCTATTGAACAACATCAGCCCCAGTACAGACCATTGGGATGCTTCTCTTGTTAGTAACTTCCAAAGAGATGTCAAGTGATGGATTAATACCCTTTGAGTCCATCTGTTTAGACAATTTTAAACCCATCTGTCTATCAATCCAGCCACTTCCTCAGATTCCAAATGCGAATACAGTGTGGGGGAAGGGGGTGGGGGGTTGTGTGTCAAAAGCACTACTAAAGTCTAGTCTTCCCTTGTCCGTTTCACAGAGGGCACTTCTGCCTTCTCAGGGGACTTCCTTCAATCTCAATGATTTTGCATAGATCACAGTCAGAGGTTGCATAGTCATGTTAGCCAGTGCTTTTCGCACCCTTGGAGAACCCCCTACAACTCCATGGATTTCAATACAAACAGCTTCTCTAGGTGGTCCCTAAACTGCTGTTCCCCAGCTGGCTCTGTCCCTCTTTTCCACCTTCTTCTTATATGTGTAGGAATCTGGGAAAACTGAATTTTTCTGCCTGAAATATGTCTGATTGGAAAAGTTGTGATCAGCACTAGCAAGCACTATCATTTTTTTCTCCTGCTAAAAGCATTTTTCCCTTGTCAACCCAAAAAGTATATCAAATAAACAGTGATTGCACTTGCAGCTTAATAGTCTTGTAAACAATATAACTCAAGTAGATGATCCAAGTTGCCATCACTTGGTAGATTCAAATCAAACAAATTAGACAATTTGTCTTTTGCAGAATGATCTTACTGGTTGATATACTGTGTTAGGGACTATAGTGTACTGTAGTACACTACAGGTGTACAAGGACTACGAGTTTCTTTTTTTTTTCTCCAGGTTGTTAGTGAATACAGATGATACTTCTTGGTCTACAGATGTGACAGATGAGGTATGCACAAAGAGCTTCAAGAGGTGAAGAGTTTTCTAGAAGGTCCTAGGACACAATTTTTTCTATATATAATTTTTGTTTCCTGCCAGTACCCCTGCATTTAAAAACAATAACAGATTTTTAAAATGCTTGGGTATTGCTCACCTAGCTTCACAAGATTAAGAAAATCTGCCCCATTCTTAAAAAGAAAAATGGATATTTAATATATGCTTGTGTGACAACAGTGTCTAAGGGAACCAGTGAACTACTCAGTACCTGGGTACCATTATGTTAAGCACTGAGCACACAGAAAATCAAAAAGATTGTCTTTGAGATGAATACTGTGCAGTCTGCAGGAAAAATACAGATTCCTGAACATAGTTCTCTAGTGCCATCTCCCAAGACACACCCCAAGGTACCCGCCAGGCCTCCAGCTGCTGCTCCAGAAGAGCACAGGTCTCCCATAGGTTCTGTCTTAGCCAGATGCATGCCCTAGTGTATCCTTGATGATATTAACCCCTACGTTTACAGTCTTGCCTCCTACACTACATACAGCACATGACATAAGAAAGACACAAGGCAGAATTCAGCTCAAACGTAAGCCATCCATATTTATGTTGTATGTCACGGCAGTAACAATCCCAGCTCCCATTACAGTCTACAGAGATATAGATATAGACAATACCTTTGACAAAATGAGGAAGTCATTCAGCTCAGCCTATTGGACAAAAGGGCCTCACTCCAGTTGCCCAAAGGTATGATCCTGCTGACTCCGAGACACCCTTGGGATAGCTACCACAGGGCTTGCAGAGAGGACACAGCCTGTAGTAGCTCTGTGCCTCTTGAGAGAGACAGCTGGAGGCCATGTCGAAGAACACACAGCACCTGAAAGAACACTGAAAAACAACGTTTAGGTAGCTGTGTCCTTTCCATCATAAGTAAAGCTTGTGAAATACTTCCTTGGGTTAATTTTTTCTGAGTAGATAGGGATATTTTTAAGTATGTCTCTTTTATTATCATCATTCTCATTCGATTGGTGCGTTGTTAGACTTCGATTATATGATTTTATTCTACATTGTATTATAGTTCTCCATCAACTTGGTTATTCACAAACTCCTACACACAGAAGGAACTAATATTAGTAAATCATTCAGAAGCAATAATGGAATTTGTCAGATGTTGCTAAGTTATTCATACCACCGCTAAAAGATGAACATTTATTACTTTTGTAAGGGAGGCATTACGTTAAGTATTGATTAACAAATCATTATAATTTTTTTTTTTAACGTGAGAAATCTTAAAACTAGTCTGGTTCCAATTATTACTATGTAGAATGGATCTAACAGGTAAAATAAGCTTTCTAATTTTTTTATTACTATTTCTTTAGTCACATATTTAATTGAAACCAAAATACAATTCTCAGTTTTGGAGATGAAATTTGTTTATGAAAGGTTTTTCATCTAAACTCAGTGAACATAAAGCTTACATTGCCTTCTAACTGATCTGATATCTTGTGAGCAGTTCACAAACTCATTACCAAAGCCATACAGAGTTTGTTGTGAAAGGCAGCTTTCTCCTTTTGACCTTTATATCTCTCTAGATGAAAATTTCAGCTTTGCCTTTAACTAACATACTGCACAGTATAATAAAAATAATCAGTTCAAGACACAAGATGACTGCAGGCCATTCCACAAAAGTTTAATTATATTATTTTTCAGGTTGGCTGAGATAATGATCACAATAAAAATTCACCATTTTTATTGGAAAAGCCAAGATATAATTATAACAACATCTACTGCAGTTTTTTATACTGCTTTTCACTTACGGACATTTGAGATTTATTAGTTGCAGCACATTAGTTCTTTGTATCTCTACAAAGATGTGGCTTGAGTCCTCATTCGACTGGATTTTATTAGCCATTAAACTGGATTTCAGGCTAAATATGCAGCCTGCAAAATTTACTGAAGTGAAAATTTTCCTCATCAACTTTGCTCTGAATAAAAGTCTTCTAATCAGTAATTTTGTTTACATGTTTCAAAAATGTTTTTTTTAATTTC
This sequence comes from Cariama cristata, assembly GCF_000690535.1. Classification (NCBI taxonomy): domain Eukaryota; kingdom Metazoa; phylum Chordata; class Aves; order Cariamiformes; family Cariamidae; genus Cariama; species Cariama cristata. Next base: position 33,307 of record NW_009601988.1, on the reverse strand, counting down.
AAGGCAAAGTCATATTATGACTTAAGCTACACTTCGCTCTGATAGTGGTGTTTCCTTGCTTTTCCCAAGAAGTACCAATAAGGGGTGATTTTAAACAATGATGTGTAAATACTTTTTCGTATTGCTTATGGCTTTTAATTCATTTATAAAACAGCTCTTAAACTTTCAGCTTGACGCATGAAAACATGTGTACTTCCTATCTAATTTCCTAAAATCGCTGTTTTAGTTTGTATTCCCACAATAAGATTTCCCACTGAAGTGTTGAATTCTATCTATATGTAAATTGAATAATCTTTCAAAGACAGGGAAAAGGATGCACATTAAACATGAAACTTCATTTTAGTAAGAAATTCAGCACTATGACTTTCTATAATAATAAATTATGACATAGAAGTTCATTAAGAAAGAACATGATGCTATTAACCCATTTGCCAGCAGTAAAAAGGTTGTTTTATATTTAATGGAGTCATAAGCATGGGAAAAACTTATCTTCATTATCTTTGTTTTTTATAGAAAATACAATGTAAAAATACAGTACCTACTTTAATTCTCTTGATTTAATCTCTTGTATCAATAACTGATTCAAGTTATTGCATACAATTTGAAATAGTAGATAGCTAATGTCAATGGTTGTTAAGAAGCACCCTCACTGAATTAAATATAATTATTATGTATAATTACTGGTCATTTCTCTAGCAAAAATGTCCTAACAATATTCAGAATTCAGGAAAAAAAAAACAAAAACAAACCAACAGCATAGATACATCATATCACAGAAACTCAAGATGATATAAAGTACAGTTAGAAGGAATTTATGGTTTAATTTATGCAGCAATATTAAGCTTCCCAATAACAATATGGCCATAACCTGTCTTTCTAGTGCCTGATCATGCAAAAAATTAGTATGCAGGTTCTTCTTTGTGAAATAATCTAAATTTGGATATAGATTTGTTATTATTTCCCTTAAGTCAAAGAATATAGATGTCTAAAGGAAAAACAGAGGCAACATGACAGGCAATGTCATGAGACCATATGGTCTGCACAAACTATGAAAGTCAAACTGAGATTTGTTCCAGTAATTTAGGTTAAAAACAAGCTATGTGCTAAGATTTCCAGCTATTTTCAAAATTATGTCAGATTTCAGCAATGGAGTGATTTTGTGAATAGAGTGATCAGTCTGACTGCACCATGAAAATCTGTGTAGGTGTGCAGGGAATGATGTACTGTGTCCTAATATATGTTGGGACAACTTTTCTCACTTCTAGATTCAATGAAGCTCTATTGTACTTTCCCTAGCATACTTCATTTGTCCTTTAATAAGGTTCAGATTTTTTGAACAAATGTAAAATTGTACATTCTTTGTAGCCTGAGACATCTTTTTCCAGGGTGAATCGGGTGAGACACACTGGATTTAAAGTAGATGTATCTAATGTAAACCTTTGTGTCTGAGCTGCATAGGAAGCAAATGGGCTTCTAGAGAATTCCAGAGAATGGCTTATCTCATGCTATGACAGGTATTTAAATAGATCGGATGAACAGCAGAAAGGCTTAGGTGTGCAGAGAAGTGCCTTCATCTCGGTTAGTTATACAGACAACTTACACGATGGCTCACCTTTAAGTATTGCACGTGCTTATTAGACAGGGAAAACGATTAATTGCATCCATAGCACCTGGCACCTTAGTATAATCGTGAATGGAATTCTTAAATTGAGCTCTTTCAAGATGTTTACTATGTATTTGGCCTATATATATAAACATGTTGCATTGCATATAAAACTAGACTTCATATTAAGGCCAGGCAGTAATGTCCCTCTTCTGACCCATAAGACCTCTTGTCCTGTCAGCTGCTCCTGTACAGTCAGTCTTCTGTATAATATGTATTACTCGGGTTTCTGCACACTTACACCAGATGTATACCTACGCTCAAATAAGTTCTCCCTCTGTGGGTCTTGAAGAATTGTCAAATACAACTATTTCTCTCAATTGACTATACAAGGAATTAAATACTTATCTTTGGCAAACCAGCTCATTAGGAATGGGACCCAGATCACGGTCAGGGCAGAAATAAATACTCCAAGTAAATGATTCATATGATCTATTCTTGCTGTCTGAGTTAGGATAAGACAGATTGTTCCTCAGAACTACCCATTTCTCTCCATTGCCAATAAAGAAGTATAGAATGACTAGGTCAGATTAAAAAAAAATCTACATTTTAAACATCTAGAATTAAGTGGGACAAATCCAAGAATACTGAAATTTGGTAAAATTCTTAAATTAGGCAATCTAAATCCCAACCTTCATATGCAATTAAACGCCCAAAAATTGCTGGAGTATGAAAGTGTAATTAAAGTGTAAGCCTCTACGTAAGGACAGTATCATAGGTATATGCCCAGGTATCACAACTTCTTACTCCTAGTTTGATATTATCAACCTTTTTCTTGCAAAAAACCAGGAAGAATTAATGTTTATCCATTGCTCTCTGGAGAAAAATACTGCATGGAAATGATAAATTGTGCATTATAGTCCAGAGAACAGACATTTCATATTTCATACTTAAATATTAGGATCATTGTGGATCATCTGAAATAATACCAATAATAAATAGCACTCTGAATTCTTCTTATGAAACAGAGCAGTTTCTGGTTTTGCTCTTATCAAAACTAAGGTGAGTCCTTGATATTACTTCCTTGGCTTCATTCATCCATTTTGAGTATCTGTTAATGTAATGTAGCAGTGGAAGTAAAATGGTGCAATGAATACTATACAGCTAATAGACTCCACACAAGTCACTAGCTGATGGCCAATGCATTAAAATGTGTTTCTCAATTTGCTAGATGAAAGACAACTACAACACAAGTACATATACATTTACATATATATACAAATTAATGGCACTATTTTAAAAGTGTACAACTCAGAAATTAATAGATATATTGTAAAATATCAGAAAATTAAACATGTTTTTAAGAGTACATCTGTAAGATCTGGGAGAAGATTTCTAGTGGAGCTCTCTACAAATGGTCTTAGGGCTTATGTTGCAAGTGGGATCATTTACAGTGATACAAACATTAAATCATGCTAATTCTTTGGATTATTTACTCTGGCCTAATAGAAGGACAGTGCTAGCAAAAATTGTAATTGCACAGATTTATGAGGAATTGTCAAAAGATAAAAGAATCAAAATATCTGAGAAAAATTAGGTGGCAGCAAAAAGAAAATGCAGTTAAAAGAGATGCGACATACAAAATTAATCAATTTATCTGCAAATTAGTTGAGAGTGCTATTGATCTCACCATATATAGACATCTACAGTATAGTATCTATATCAGATCTCAACTACTAAGCTCCCTTAGAGAGAGAAATAAGCAGAGAGAAATAAGCATTTCTGGAGCAAATCTGTCTTGTCTTAAAGTAGACATCCAAAATAGATCAAAGGAATCATTCTCTGAAAGGGTGACTAGCTCAGATACAGGCATCCACATTCTTGATATCTAATGTTAAGTAAGATGAATTGAACCTTTCAGTATTTCTTTAAAACTTACTTAGGATCAAAAGGTTGGGTAAAGAATAATATCTTCTTTCTAACTGCTAGGCATCTTTTATGTTATGACCTATTCCCTTGGGTCCTGGTGTGCTTTATCTGGCAATGAAGAGACTATTTGAACTTATGAACCTGCATTTTTTAGAAAAGTGGTCATTTTTTGGTTTTGTTTGGGTTTGAGTCTTGTTTTGTTTGGATTGGGGGGGATTGAAAGGGGTTTTTGCTTTTCGTGGAAGGTTTTAAAAAATAACAGTTTCATTGCGTGGAGCTATCAATGTCACAATTAATCTGGAGTGAACAGATGGGCATTCAAATTCACATAACGGATGTTATGTGGATCAGTGCTCGTATAATTAGTTGTGTATCAGTGACAGGACATTAGGTCACTGGGTAATTTTCCTCTCCGCCAGATGATTCGCCTGCATTCAGAATGAGCATCCGTCAAAAAACCACGCATTTTATTCTGCTAAAAGATATAGACAGACTGCAACAGCTGTCAGCTGATCCTTGAGTTGCAGCAATAATACTACTTTTTCGGTCTCAAACAGTAGTAGCAGAGAAATGAGATTTTAGCTCTGTGAGGTTTTGGATGCTCATATGTGGCTAGGACAGAAGACTCACTTTATCAAGGTCACCAGTGATGTCTTCACAAACACTAATTATAGGAACTGTGCTCTTCTCACCTCAGATGTCTGTCATCATCTCTTCTCATGTATGCGATAACTGTAAGAAACAAACCACAGAGAGTGGTGGTCCCCTCTAGTATCAAACATGGAGTTCTGTGAGAATAAAGGAAAACAGACTGTTGGGAACTTTTCTTCTTTCTTTTTGCAAGGTTCTTCTTGAGCCACTCTTTTCATTCTGATAAAAAAAAATAATCAGCAAATATATTTCCCACAACCTCTTCTGGTCTCCCTTTCTTTATTAAAAAAGCTTCAACTTGAGTTAATATTACTAGTGCAATTGTTGGGCGAATTCTTTTTTAGAGGAAGGACATTACGTTCCCTTATCTCGCTCTAGCAATAGGCCTTGGGAATGTCAGAATCCGGGTCAGTATTACCCAGATGAGTCCACAAGCATTAGTAGCATTTTCTAAATAGAGGTGTCCCAGGCCTCCAGCCCCACCACAGAAGAAAGGAAGTCAGACAGGAGGTGGATAGAGGAATGACATGAGCTTTAAGCAAGGGAAGGTGACCTGATGCAGGTCCTGGAAAGCAGAAGCTCTGTCTTCTGCATTGGCAGGTACTCTGCTCTTCCATTGCAGTCAGTAAGAAATGAATGTAGTATTGTGGAAACCAGAAGGTGAGCAGGTATCCAAACTCCAGTGTTCATCCAAATTGACTTTTCTTCCTCTGACCATTCCTCTTTGCTGCATCAGTGGATAAATCCTCACCTTCCACCTTCACCCAGGCTGGGCCAACTGTTGCCTGAAAGTTGAATTTTGCCCAGATAAATTTTATGAATGGTCAAATTGCAAGATGGGCACTGATTTTCAGTAGGCTTAGGGTTTCTCTTAACTATGGCTACCAAATCACTTAACTAGCCAGGACAGTTAGGATTCAACTCCTTAAAACTTAGTTTGAGTGTAGGTATTTGCAAATATGACATTAACACTGCAGTTTCAATATTACAGAATTGACAAGCCAAATATCTTCACAAAAAGTGAAGCACAAAGCCTAGGAAACAGATTCCTGCTCTCTTCTCAGAGACTCTTGGGAACACTTACTCAATATAAAAATGTCTACTCTGCGTGCTTCCTGTCACCGTGCAGATTGTAGCTGTCTCATACCGTCCTTTTCTTCCATCGGCTACATTTCTTCCAAGGACTCTCAGAGTTTGCAGCATCATATTTAAAGGTGAATGAATTCTTGGCAAACTTTCATCTGTTTGCAGCCCTGGGCTTTCAGTACCTCTCTACTTGTCTTACAGGTTTGAAAGCTCAAAGTAACATCTAGGCTGTAATGTTAGTACTCAGAAGTAGCCCAAATAATGTACAGCTAGTTCAGATACTTCTACTGAAAACTATTAACTACTAGGTGATCTTTGTACAAAATACTCCTCTTCATACTTATTAGAAGTAATATACACTGTCAATACAGGGGCCCTTACAAAGTCCACATGTTCTCTCACATTATGCACTGTCATAACAGCACGCCTGTTTTTGTAGAACAACTCCTTTGGAAATAAAAATCCTCATTTTTATTTTGATGTTCTTCTGCTATTAAGCTGCAGTCTCCATCTTATTGATGATAAAATTAAACAAAATTAACTAGAACATAATTTAACTTTTGCCCCTTTGTGTTAAGTTTCTAGTGGTCCCAAATTTGATGAGATGCTGTATCTACTCCCTATAGGCTTATCCAGTCACTGTGGGGATCCAGTGACTGCTGGGTTATCAAACCACATGTCTGACGTAAGATTAAATTTTGGTATTGTTTTCATATCTTATTGACTTTGGTTTGAAATTAGTCAACATTTGAAAATGGTACAAGGAAACACTAAAGAGTCATGGAAAGTTCAAATTCTTCTCAAACTGAAAATCAGGACTTAAGGACAAAACTGTTCCCTTCATCTGATAAAGCTGCACTTCCAAACCAGCCTTGACCCTGCAAAACCCAAACTCCATATCTACAGAAACACACATTTCTTTACAGACACTGAATGGGAATCTCTGCAGCAGTCACTGGTCTAGACATCCAAAGGTTTAATGCAGATAATTTCTACTGAATTCAGTGGGAGGTTGATGCTTTAAATACTTACAATATCTGGCCTTCTTTCTTTTTATCCAAGATTTCAATTGCATACCTGTAAAAACTTGCTAATCCACAAATCAGATTAGAAGACAAGAGCTCTGAAAGAGTAACAGCTTCTCACACTTTGGTCTTTAAGCTTATTCTTTTTCACAAGTGTGGACTTGATAATTGTATGTTCTGACCAATAAGTGACAAAATAACACACTGCAAATAAAGCATCCAGGCTAAGCTAGGAAGGAATAAAATCTTCCTGAGCATGACACCCAACAAATCTGGAGAAGCAGAGATCTTAACAGAACAGATAACTTTCTTGCTATCGCATTCTGAATATGATTTCTCTGTTAAATCAAGAAGTAAAGCTTAAGCAGAGATAGGTGGAGATGGAAAGGATAGAGCTGAGCAATGGAAGAACAGCGAGTATGGACCAAGACATCCTTTTTTCCTAGAAGTTTGAAAATGGAAAGACGAATATTTTTCGTATTTTTCTTTATTCCAAGTTATGTAACTTCCATCTTAAGGTAAGCCTGTTTTTCTGAGATTCAGAGAGGAAAAAAGAAGCTAAAATATTTTGTGGACTTTGGATCAGGTATTTGGCTGCTTTCCACTCCTGAGAAAGCCTTAGCTTGTCAGAATGAGATCTCCTGATCATTGTGAGGTCTGCTGCTTTGCCCACACAGGGAAGTAAGCATGCTGCTTACACATCCAAATGTATTACCTGGATCTCTGTTCTGATTGCTGTTACAGCTTGCCAGGGGGAGACCCCTAAAGCAGAAAGCAAGGGAGGCTGGACAAGTGCAATTTAGTAGAAGTTTGATGGGAATTGTTGTTTAACAATTTTTCTGCTATTACAAGTATAACATTACCCCTTGAAAGCAAGAAGGAACTCGCCGAAAAATACCATTATATATAATGTCACATATTGTCTGAATTATGCTTCCCAGGAGTATTCTTGAGCGTACGTGATTTATGCTCATGGCTGTATTTAAAGTGATCAGCAGAGCTACCTGCAGTGCAAAGACTTCCCTATTCACTTGCCAGCTTATTCAGCTCTGTAAGTAGTAACACCATGGTCCCTAAGGACACTGAGACTCTCTAGTCTATTACTTTTCAGGAGTTCCATCTCAGACAGGGGTCTGAAGAGTATCATAAACGGCTGTCTGAGAGAAGGAAATTGGTGTCAGTTTAAGCACTGTTATGGGCAAAGAGGAAAGCTACTGGCCTTTTCAGACATCTAGTCTGCATGTCTTACATTGGTCAAGACATCGTCTCTTTCATCAAATTTTGTGCGTCTTTCCCTGTAATAGTTGTGGGTGCCTCCCACACCTAGCAGAATGAGGCTGAATTGTTCAACACTACCTGCAGGAACACTGGGGAAACTGCAAACAGCAGAAAAGGTTATCACGCTCTGAAGGCAATTTGCTTCAAAGTGTTTTTATTTGAGAATTATCATCCATGAGTGGAGCAGGATAGAGTGTAACTATTTATTCCCATTCCCTAGGAGACTACTCAATGTAAAGTGATAAAATCCCTGGCTGGTGTAAGACCATCATCTGTAAACAGCTATTTTCTGGGTTTACACTCTGTGTTTCATGTAGCGTTATTGCTCTTCAGTTCACTCCATGTCCCCCCATCCAAGGGGCTGTTCCCCTGCCATCTGACACAACTGCTCATACTACTGCTGCCTGGTGGAGTGCTGGCAGGAGGATGCCAAGAGCTTTATGTTTCCAGCCCAGATCTTTTTCACAGACTACATTTACTAGAAGATTTGAAATGGCAACAGTCAGTCAAAGGGGAAAAAGGGTAAAGGAAGCAGAAAACTCTGTGTTCTTCATCTGCAACCAGAGGGGCTTGTCTGATCACAAAAAACATGTCCCATGAGCATTACATAGCTAAATTAATCTTGAAGTAAGAAAAATAGTCAGTTTGCTTGTTAACTTTGCCAGTTTTCTTCTACAGATTGGTTATTACTGATTTTCTGCTTCGGCTCCATGGCAAAATAAATTGGAAAAGTTGGCATATGCTTTCCAGTGTGACTCCTGAGACTTTTCCTGGTGGGACTTAAAACACCTTTCAAAATAACTTTGTGATATGTGATTGTGATTGTGCTGGTGACCACTGGATACCTATGCAAATACATTCCCAGAGAGAGATCAAGACCATACACAGGCAGCTGTGTGTACCACACACGTTACTGGCCCCAAAGCTTTCCTTCGGCTGCACCACACCTGCACAAGCACCATCACCACTCAGGGAAAATGCTGCTAGCTTGCAATGCCATGCAATGCTAAGATTATCAGAATATTATTTTTTTTAAAAAAAAAGTGTTTCCAGTGGAGCCCAACCCCCAAACTTTCCCAAACTGATAATTTTCTTAGATTTTGAGGAACACATATACAAAACTATGATTTTTACTTCCATATCACATTCTCTCAGTTTGCTCAGACACTTCACAATCATTCATTCTGTATTTTTGTCACTGTATTTGTTGTGTTAAAATAATGTTTTCAGAGATGAATATCAACCAAAACACATATGTTAAGTGTGCGTTTTCAACACAGGGGCTAACATTGCATGCAAAAAGGTCATGATACTAGACAACTTTGGTAATAAAGGTGTGTGGTGCGATTTGTTGACAGGTGACATTTCTGCAACCTTTCTTGCACCGGCATATTGTTACATGCTCTGTGCCATAATGTTCTCCGTGCTACAATTCATCATTCAAACAGGTCAATGCAGCTCCTGACATTTGGAGCTACCTTCCTTTATCCCACAGGTTCATTGATTTGTTAGCTCTTTTCCAACCTCGCAAAACCATGCTTCCCTCATCTCTATAGCTTCATTTCTCTCCCTTACATTGTGTTCCTCCTTTGGTATTTTAATTCCATAATATGCTTAGTAATACTTTCTACATAAAAGGCAATAAAAGCAAGAATAAATAAATGCTTTGCAGTATTGTTTCTGTTTCTAATTTTTCATTATGTCATCAGTTTTGTTCCCCTGATAAATACCAATGCTCTTACATTATTCTGCGTACAATCTGCACCAGCTAATGTATATTGCTTTAAAAATACTGAGCGGAAAATCAATCCTCACCTGGTTCGCATCGTCAGGTAATCAGCATAAAGTCAGCACCTGGGACAAGGCAAGATTAGTTAGAGATAGTCAGGTCAAACTGTGTAGATAATGCTCCCAAAGAACAAGGATTTTTTAGGAAAAAGAAGTAGTGTGTGAAAGATCAGAAATAGGTGGGTTACAAGATGGAGTCCTGGGGTTAACTTGTATTATTCTTATTTATATAACTCACAAAGATGTTAAATCACAGGTAACCTGCTATTATGCACCTAAAAATACAGCAATTTAATAAATCTGGTTACTCAGAAGGCACTGCAAAGATAGCACTGGAAATAATTAAGGCCCAATGCCACAAGAGTTTGAGCAGAGACTTAAAAATTTTCCATCAAATTACAGGTCTTTTCCAACCAAGAAAAGAAAAAAAATATTTTAAAAATGAAAAATGACATGAAAATGGAATGAGGTTAACTCTGAAATTGTTATGGTACCTCTGTGCAGTTTAGCTCAGGCCCATTCCCTCCACACACCCTGGCTAGGCAGGGGTGGTGAAGCTGCCACCACGTGCACTTTTTGCACACCACCAGGGCTGGTCAGGGCACGAGCTAGTGCACCTTGAAGTAATGCCTGAAAAGGTCAACAATGACAGCTACAACCTCTCCAAAACATCACAACAACATTTGAGAAAGTAAATATTTAAACTGTGAGGACAGGGAAAGGAAATTCTCTCCCCCCACAAGCCTTAAGGGGAAACTGAGTCACGGGGAAAAAAATTAAGCATTTTCTTAAACTGCTCTCACACAGATTGTCCTCAGTTTTCACTAAAGATGGCAGAAGTTCACTATTCAGCTCTCCTTGCAGGAAGTGTCCCAAACACTGGTAGATAATAAATCTTTAGTACCATGAAGAATTTCTAGCCTCTGCACATACAGAGTTGTGCATCAGTCTTAGCATCATCTAGGCACATGGAATGAAAACTGCAACAAGTTATGATTGTTTATTACCTGGCATTTTTTCTGCCCAGTTAACCACATATTCAAATGCATGCTGCCCACCATATTCAAAGATTTTGTAACATATAGAAAGACACTCAGTTTTAGGTGAACTTGTCTTCACACTCAGACTACAAATCTGTAATGGGAACTTGTCCAGTGTATGATAATAGTATGAAGAGTTAAATTTCAAATGGTTCCCAATCTTTTCCAACAAAGCCAGACAAATTTTTGTCTTTAGATTCAGTAACAATGGAAGGAGAACTACATCTCAGAAATGCACCTTGCATTCTGATGTGTGTGAGCAGAGAATGAGAATTAACGGGCCATAACATAGTGCTCATTCCAAAGAACTTGCCAAATAAATAATTCTCCATTCTTTTAATAGCAACCTGCTTAAAAGCTGCCTCAATAGAAAGCACCAAGCAGTGAGGCTGAAGCTGTTAGCACAAAGAAACTTGCCAAGAAACAAACATTTCAATGAGACAAGTGCCTTCTTAAAGTCCTCGTCTCAGAAAGGGAGCAGCAAGCCTCATGTACCCTCACCTCCTTGGTACAGTCACAATGAGCAGCCCAAAGACAGCAGCTGAACAAATCAATCAAAGTTGTATTAGATTTCTTCTCTGCTGTAATAAATAAAGTTGCTGTCACTCTATTTCGGAAAATGAAGTAAATGCAACTACTTTACAGAATGAGTTCAGAGTGAGCTAGTGAAGGCTCCCAAGACATGGACAGAAAATGCTGAATTAAGTTTTATGTTCATTCACACAGTTCAATCCGAAAGTCACTTCTGCACAGTCTTGGCCATTTCTGGTGCATCTGGCTTGGTGCTGCCTCTACCCCTGCTTCTTTTCAGAAATATTAGATTGCCAGTGAAGCTGCCCTGTCACTGTTGTTGTCTTCCACTTTCTCCTTCCCTGTATTTTCCTATTCTGTAATAAACCATGGCAGCAGGGATTAAGAAGCCAAATCTTAGCCATCTGAGGTAATAATAACTAATTACACTATAATGCTATTTTATTACTTGCCGTTTGTATAGCAGCCATCATCTCTAAAGGCATTTTCCAAACAAACCACAGCAGGAACAACCTTGTCAGTGCTAAGAGTCACACACAAGCTTTGGGTTGCAACCAGCCTCCAAGCTGAGACAAGTTGCTCCCGAGGTTCCCGAGGCCCTTCTCCCTCGCAGGCAGGGAGCCAACATTCCCAATGAAGATCACCATTTTAAGAAATGTCAAACTACTACGGGACCCACGGCCACTGCTCGATGCTCTTCTTTCACGCCTGTTCCCATGCAAAGACAACCAAGAGGATGGCATGGGCCCTACAGAGGCCTCCCCTGAAGCAGAGCCGGCAGAGAGGTCACCGGCTGGAGCACACTGAACCAGAGTAAAAGAGGTGGGTTGTCAGAAACTTAGAAGTTGTGTAATCTTCACAGCTATGATAGTCAGCTCTTCAAAGAAGGATGCTGCTATTGGCTCTTGAAGACCACACCAAGCATCCCGTATCAGGTTCTGTATGTAGCTACAGGAGTAATGACTAACAGGTGCCTATGCATAAGGGCAGTCCATAACAACTACTAAAATACAGCTGTCCTCCCCCAATGTTGGGGATGTCTGCATCTCAAAGGGTAAGATTTCAGTTCCAAGTTTGGAGCTGAATGTAAGTATCTGTGGACACACTGCTGTCTAAGCTGCTATTGCAGTCAGTGGAGTTCTAGTTGAGATTAAATTCACCTGCCATTGCAGGTGAATGAACATGTGAACATGTGAACTTCTACAGGTTGACCCCTGTATTTAGCTGTCTGAATCTGGAACTGAATCTCACCCAAAGTGTTCTGCAAGCACGTGACAGAAAGACAAGGATGCACCTGTATATCCTCTTACAGGTCACTGCTCATTCAACCCCTCCATCTCACTTGGGTAGTTGTCGGATTTGTACATCGACAAAAGTGCATGATAGGAGGAAATATGTTTAAATTTAAAAAAAAAAAAAAAAAAAAAAAAAAAAAAAAAGAAAAATAGTAAAAATCCAGGCAAATCCACATTCATGTGCAGCAAATGAAAGGGAAGCAATATTTTTAGAGCAAAGACTTTATTTTGTAATAAATTCCTATTCAGTCGTAAAAGAAAAAGTTACTACTTCTCTGATTCTTCACTGCAGTCATACTAATTATATGCCTATATTGTGGAAAGTTTTTGTAGCTGTAACAGTAAATAAATAGTGTCAGGCAAATCTTTTTCAACCTTATTAATATTTTTTTTTAGTTTGTGCACATTTTTAGTCCGTACACATGTATTGGAAATATAAATTAAGAAAAATATATTTTCTAGTATCTCTTACAATAAGGGCTAAACCTTCCAAACAAATTTGCAGAAAGAGAAGCTATACTATTTTCTAATATTAAAACATAAGCCTAATAATTTACTCCAAAGATGAATGTTTCATGCTAAAAATTGCAAAAGATGATCACACATGTGTACCTGTTTGTTTGTAATGCAAATTCTACTTCAAAATAAATGGACAGGAAAAGGTACAGGAAAGATCCTATTGCCGCACACTTCAGAATAACCCAGGAAATGAACATATACCATACGCTTTAATTGCCATTGCATACAGTCTACAGACAATGGAGAATACTGACATGCCCTCTGCAAGCACCTACCTTTGGTGCCCAGGTTCCCTCTACAGTCAGTAGAGAGAAGTGTGTGCTTCCAAACAGCAATTAGAGCTCCTCAATTAGAAACCTAACTACTTTCAAATTTAGGCACCCTCATTTGCCTTCCAGAGACCTCTCTTGACCATACAGGCAGCTTCAGCTTCCACCTTAATATACTCTAAATTTGGTGTTTGGTATTAGATGTTTCATGAACTTAATTGTTGGATGTGCTAAAAAAATAAAGTTCAGAAGCAAAAAAAGGACATAGACAAAATTTGGTTATTTCGATCCACAGTCATGATCCAGAAAACACCTGCTCAGTTCTTGTATAATTTAGAGGGAACTAAAATTCACCAGGAACAACTCAGTCTAACTTGAAATGTCCCTCAGCATCAATTGTTTCAGTCCTTCTCATGTCTAGCACTACTAAACCCAAACGAGATAAAAAATGAAGCATTCTGAAGAAAGCAATGTGACACATGAAACAAACACTGTTCATGGCACACAAGGATTTCCAAGAATGCCATTGCAGCTGAATTAATTTTTTTCAACAAGTCCATAGAACATACTTATTCTTCTTATATAATATTTGAATGCATGCAGTAGACAATCAGGACATAAAGGGAGATTTATACTCAAATATCTCCTTAAAGAAATGAGAATCACATGCAGGCTCCAAAAAACTGCCCCAACCAAGTTGCCACCTTGTTAGCTACCATCCCTCCCCTTTTTCTTTTTTTCCCCTGCAAGATCCTTCAGAAAAGTATCATGCATAGAAAAGTAGGTAGCTACAAATATAATAATAGAATAATAGAAATATAATAATAAAAATTAGAGGATATATTCACTGCTCTGTTTTTCTAAGGTATCTTACATCCAGTTAGTATGTATGAAATAATAGCTTCTCGTAGATATGATGTGAAGGAATCTCTTTGGGAATAATTGTGTGCAAATAATTTATTAATCACATGTATTTAATAAAAGGAATTGAAATTTCAAGCAAACCATCTTCTATTGATTTTTAGAGCTTTACTTGCATATCAGCTTCCTCAAAGAAATGTTATTGTTCAAGAAGTAGCTCTGAATTAATGCACTTGTATTTCATTTAGGAATTAATTTTCTCTAGAAAAAATCTGAATTAAGTAGTATAAGTTGACAATGAATTAGAAATTTTTTTCTAAAATGAGTACAGATGAATCCAGAACTGATTAAACATGAGATCCTCAGTAAGAAAGAGGCTTATATAGGTATACATATAAGAAGCCCATGAATGCTGAGTTCTGTTAAGGTCATTTTCCACATAGCTAGAAGCAAAAGATTTGTCGCTTATATTTTCCACCTCTGTGCATTACCTTTCTGTAGGGGATAAACTCAAAAATGTTGCTATAAAGATACATTATCAAGAAATCATCAGTTATTATTAAACTTGTTATAAATGTGCCTTTGCTTATTAGTAAATTAATAAATACTAAAAATTTCATGTAATAATGTTGCCATTTGAAGAATGAGATATTACAATTCTACAATACGTATTCACTCAGCTGTAACTTAATTTATATTCTTAAATATTTAGACTTTTATGAGAGCAAAATAAGCTTTATTTTGTCTCAACATATTTTGTTTCATTGACTTTTTAGTCAGATTTAAAACAAAATTTCAGTTCCTACTTCTCACTCCAAGGACTGAGAAGACACCTGAGGAAAAGAATTGCATTTTAAAAATTTGAAAATAACCTTAAAGATACTGGTGGAGGGTTTCCTATCACAAGGGCAAAAGCAATTACAACTCTGCTCCATATCCATTAGCAAATTGAATATTCATCCCATGAATACACAAAAGAACATCCCACGGAGGTGCTTATTCAATTACAGCCGACAGCAGCCGTTATTTCAAACTGAACCACTGGAAGAGATATGTCCCCATCCGTAATCAGTGTGATCACAAAGAGCCATGTGCAGCTCTTTGAGCAAAGAACTAGGAGCAGCAGTAACCAGCCTGCTCAGTCTGTGCTATCACCTCTAGTAAGAAAACCCCAATAACATTGCAAGCCCAACTAACATCAGCAACATGACAGTAAGAACAAGCTGTAGAACTGGGTACAAAGAAGTGGTATTACAGCTCTGTGCTACCTCTGTAGCTCTAAATCAATGAGACATCTTTAACATTGGTAAGCTGACTTCGCAAAAGCACCACTAGCAGTCTAGATTTCAGTTTGCTCTGCAATGATAGTAATGAGTTATTAAAATGCTATTGACATTTAAAATACCAACAGCTTTCCTTGTTAGCACCAGATTGGCTGGCTTCTATGTTCCTGGAAAGAAGACATAGATTAATAATGATAAATAAAAGGAAATAGCAGTGTAGTGGTGTTTAATTTGAATTTATGATTGTTAATCTTCATTATTTTGCCTGTCTCAAGGCCACTTTTGAAAGGTTTCCTTTATATTATACAATAAAAAAGGTTCTTCAGTTTCAAAAGGTCTAAGCTCAATAGTTATTCCCCTTTTATAGATATTGAAGGTATTTATAATAAAGAGTATGGATTTTTTTGTAATTCATAAGAAATTTTTATAATTCCGTATAAGAATCTCACTTTTACATGTTTTTCATCTATGATGTCCTGAGGTAGGATTCTTCCTCACATTTTGGAAATAATTTGCTTTTTCTTTTGTTCTGTTTACCTGCAGGTAAGTATGGCAGATCTGTTCCCAGAGAGAATTCTTTTGAAAGTCCTCCAGAGAAATACAGGAGATGGGATTCCCTCTGGCCATATCTTATGCTTCAGGGTCAGACATCTTCTTAGCAACCTCCCTAAAGTGAGTGTCCCTTGGTTGCCAATGAAGAGAAGTTGTTTTTTTGTAATAGAGGAAGATTCTCCTGCTTAACCATAGCTTCCCCTGAAGAGATTTTCCCTGCCTACATAAGAAAGTGAGGTGCTTCAGAAGGATTATTTTGCCAGGCATATAAGAACTAGGAATAAATTAGGTGCTTCAGTGAAGTAGTCTGAGGCCCACCATATAAAAAAAGTGTGACTGGTGTAACTTTTCCTTTCCTTAATCCTTGATCTCTCTATCAAATGCAGATGTAACAAAAATGTCCTTGGTTTTCCTTGTATAAGAAATTAAAGAGAAACTTTAAAATAGCAGAAACTAAACAGCACTGGCAAGGCTAGGGTATGGTTATCTCTAGTGTTATCTGGAGATTTTCTCAATAAACTCCATCAAAGGTTCTATTTCTCCAGAAACACTGCAAGAAATCCAGACAGGGGGCAGGTACCAGGTTCTAGGGAGAAGATCTGTAGCAAAGCAGGGGAAGAATTTTGTTTTCCTGAAGCTACTTTTCTATACTAGAGAGAAATTGCTTTCTAAGTTTCTTTTTCTTCCACTACAAAGCTGGGAGGAAGAAAACTAACAGCTCCTTTCTCTGTACTATAGTACTGTGCATAATGTGTGCTGTCCTGCAGAAAATGTATTTCCGGTAAACAGAAGAAGAGTACAAGAAGTGAGTGCTCACAAAGCCATATAACTAGATCAAGACATGGCTTGGATTTTTGCCAGGAAATTTCAGTACATTGAAATGTTTGCAATGTGCTTATCCTGCAATCACATTCACATAAATCTCTACCTGCTGCTTGAACAGCTACAATGATGCATGGGCTATGCATGAAGAAATCAGCCTGGCCCCACTGTGGCAGGTGGGGACAGTCCTGTGGGAGTGGAGCTGTTGCAAGCCAAACAATTTTTGAAGCTTTTCAGGAATTCCACAAACAATATTGGAGAGGTAGATTTGGATCTAGGGTTGTGGCAGTGCCAGGATGGAGACAGAGAGATGCCAGGTCTTTCTCAGGTAGGTACAAGAAGAGTTCTCAGGCAGATATAAAAAGAGATACAGGGATAAAGACACAGCCAGTAATTATAGGGAGGAAGAAATAGCTATCTTACTTACTCCTAGAAATTAATATCTAGTTCCTGAGATTTTTATTTCCCAGAAAAGCAATGAGCGGAGGCCTAATGGCTGGAGCTGTATTCTGTGAGCTTTATACATTCCCCATGCACATGCATACACATAAATTCCTCTCTAGCTAAAGACCTTCCTATTTCAGGAGATTCAGCTGAAGTCCCAAGGAGTCTAGTGACTCCATAGCCATAGGACAATCTACATAACCTTTCTCCTCAAAATTGTGTTTCTTTTGTGAGAAATAAAAGATGTTTTAAAGAAATTTCAAGAAAAAAAAAAAAGTCTGAAGTAAGAATTTTCCTCTGAAAGAGAGATGCCAGATATTGCCAGATGCTCCCTAAAGTCTGCTGTTGCCAGATTAAAAAAAAAAAAAAAAAGAAATTCAAGATACTTAAATGGACAGCGGTAAAAATTCTCAAAGAAGAATAACCATGAACTCTTTCCTCCTGACTCTGTCATGATCCTGTTTCTGAACAACAGAATAACAGAGCTCCATCATCCAGGAAGACAGGAAGTGGTTTTTCTCTGTAAAGGTTGTGTCATCCATCCATGTAAATTATCCATACAGTCCATTTTTAAATATTTAATTAATCTGCATACTATAACCTCACTTTTCTCTAAGATACCCCTGGACTGAGTGAGTATACTGTGGGTGACCAAAGTGGTAAAGCTAAAAAACACTAGTGGTGGCAAAGATAATCAAAGCTGCCTTCAGGTTTGATATTGCTAATTTATTTTCCATTCAAAATGTGGAACCTGTGGCTGACTTTGATATTTTAGTCACTTCAGGCACAGAGCTGAATGGAGCCTGAAGTTAAAAGTGAGAGATTTGTAAAACGTAAATTGTTACCAACTGGGGACATTACTTAGGGTGATATATGGGGCTATAATTAGGATGAAAGGAAAATGTAGGCTGTCTATCAGGAAACAAGTGGAGAAGTGTTAGGCCAGAATATTCTACTCACAAATTAGATTGGAAAACACCAGAAAACACACTGCACATAGTGTTACTGTTCACCAGACTCTTTTGTGCATGTCACTATACATGTCAGCTTTATTGCAACACCAGCTCCTGGATCCCTATCAGGAGATTTCAAGAGACATCTAGGGGTTCATTTCCAAAATTGGTTTCAAGTATTAGAGCACTGAGGGTTAATCAAAAAGACTTGTACAGGCAGAGCAAATGAATGACATGAACTCAAAATCAAGTAAGAACAAATACTATTTTTAAATACGATTTTTTTAAAAGCCAGCTATAATTGTATTGAGTGCTGACTCACCAATGTGAGAACGTGGGGTTGGCAGTGCAGCTTAAGCAATTGTGCTAGGAGGACAACATCTAAGAAGCTGGTAAAATCTATCCCCATCATTATGAGGGCAAACTGCTCATGTCACCTGCCTCCATGGGCAGAGAAAACTGCGTGAACTAGAGGATGCAGAGTGCTCACCCTACATCTCTATTGATTTTTTCAGAAGTAAAAAATTATACGGAATCGCTGATGGTTTAAAGAGTTAAATTATTTGAATCATCATGTTTAAATACAGATAACTGCAAGACGCACATAGACTTTCCAGTACGACAACAGATGGTTAGAGCTGATTGAATTTTTTCCAAAATTAACTTTTAATAAAAATTTTCCTGGACATTTCAATGGAGATGAAGTTGCAGAGAAAAGATTCCCAATATAGGCAGTTTTTTTTGTTCATTTTCATTTCATCTCAGTTCTAATAGACCTGTAAAGTTGAGATTGTATTAATTAGCTGCTGAAACAATTGTATAAAAATATTATACTTTTATTCTTCATGATGTTTCTCACCAGTGGGTCTTTCACCCATCAGCTTACTAAACAAACAAATGCCAGGTTAATGCAGCTGCACTGTATTTTGTTATATAAATGTGTCTGCACTGTATTTTGTTATGAACCAGGCAGGTCATCAGTCTTAATGGAAGAAAATATTTTTCCTTCTTATCCAATACCCATCTTATCCAATAAGATCTGAGTCCCTAAATACTGTAGATTGTTATCATGAACAAATGTTATTTCCCTTCTTTTTTAGGAAGGTCCAAATTTCACTTGCAATTTATCATGGTGCTAAGCATAATTAAGATGTGGAACAGATTAATGAGATAGGTTATAGAATACTATCATGGTTAATTTTTAGGTAGAGTTTTGATAAACATTCAGTGAGAATAGCCTCAGTACTCCTCTATCCTGGAGGCTGGACTAGGTGAGGTTCATGAAAGCCCCCAAAGTCCAGAGTACTATTAGCTCTCAGTTGTTACTCAAAAAAAGCTCAGAATAGAATTACTGAAAGTAAAGAGAATTGTTCTCTGTTTTCACATTTTGTTATACTCTACTTCATAGCACTTCCTGCATGTGCAAGGTCATTTACACCACTGCAACAAACTTCTGTTGATGTGGCAGACCTTTCACCCCAGAAAAAGGGAGAGGGACATTTCTAAAATAAGAAATTAATTTTAAAGTGGCAAAAAACTGGAAGTTGTTTTCAGAGACTAGAACAGTACTTATAGATACTTTGATTTCATCGTTTGCAAATGATTAGACTTCACTTTGAAGTGATTCATTGAGAATATTTCAAAATGCTTGCATTGACTTTGCTTGCTTGCTTGTCCTTTTTGCAGAGAAAAGGTTCAGATATGAAAGGCAAAATTTTCCATGATCAATATTTAACAAAGCTTCATTCTTAAAGGAATGGATGACCGGAGAGAAGCTTCCCTAAGTATAGAATTGCATAATCAAAATATAAGAAGAAACTGCTTCTACACTATACTAACTGAAAGTGTCCCTTCATATTAATTCATTTACAGTGGTTATCAATGTTAAAAGAGACTAACATTAGTTAAAATCAGTAGAAGAACTTTAGACTGAAAAAGAACAAAAATAAAAGATTTTTTAGACCCGTCATAACTTTACTGATGTTTCAATGGATGTATTTCAACATTCCTGTGTCATCTCCTAACACTTTAAAGAGGACTCAATTCTTCCAGTTTTAGATTTTTAGAAGTTAAATATCTAGTCAAAGTTAATTACCTTGGGCAGATATTTGTCAACCCCACTTTTAGATAATGTGGGCTTGAAGCAGACTTACAGTGTGGGTTTGAACATTTGAAAAAGAAACCCAAGGTTAACATTATAACTCCCTATCTGGAAAAAAATACTTTCAGAATAAGATCAATCTCTATTCATACAGGAATGAAAAAGCTTATTTTCAAAATCAGAATTTTCCAGAATTTCTGTCACATGTTAAAAATGTCATAAAATAAGACATTTGTTCAAAGTCAAAAAGCGTTGTGTTGCTGGCTTTTTTTAAATACCAATCTTACCTGGGGGATAGGAATTCAACTTTTAAAACTGGCTCTGCTACAGTCTACCAGGTTCTTAATACATTTATTATGCTCACCTATTCTTCTTACATTTTTCAGCCTTTACTTACTCAATCTTACTCTAATTACACAGTGGATGAGAATTCAGCTTTCAGTGAGAGAACAGAGCCACGTTCTTGTTTTCCTATAAAATACAGTGTATGTACCTATTTGAAAGGCAAGTTACAGATTTGGGAGGGGAGGGGAGAGTTTTTATCCTAAATATTGAAAGGCAAAGACAATAATATAACCTATTAATATCATGAACATGATAGAAGGAGTGAACAGATTATGTGGCTTAAAATATGAATGCTGTATGATTGTTTTGACAGGCAAAGTTAAAGAGCAGGCTGGGTTTTATTTCCTACACAGCAAAATACTCATCCATCTGAAAGCCAAAAGAATTTCTATCTTCCTTCTAAAGTAATTATGGCAGACCTACTACTGGAGTTAAGCTGATGCTGATATTTCTTCATGTTCAGCATAAAATTAGCTCCAAGTCAGATCTCAAAGATGAAATCTCAAGGCATACTATTAAAAAAAAAATTATTTTTCCTCTTTATATTTTCTTGATATTAAATAAATATTCCTAGATGATATTTTTTGCCTTTAATCTTCTTCAAAAATAGCTTCAATTTACCAGGTCTTTTCATATTCTTTGCCTTGCCTCTCCATCCCTTCCTTTGCTCTGGCTTCACACTTTCATCTCCTGACTCACAGAATCAGCTCTTTCAACTCTGAATGGGAAGTTAAGTAGGGGTAAGTCTGCTTGGGGTGCTGTGTTCCATGTGTTAAACATTCGCATTGGCCACAGCCATCTGTGAACTTCAGTGCATTCAGCAACAGTCCCATCTTGTTGTGTTTGTGAGGAACAATTTAACTTTTCTAGCAATGCATTGTGGGATCAAGGTGTAGACGAGCTACTGTGCTACCAGTCCCAGTATTTTTAGTATCCAGGGGTTTGGTGATTTTGTGTAATACATTAGAACTAATATAAAATATAGCAACCTCATTAATTTCTCATAAGGTCATCTTCCTCCGTAAAGGAATTGCCAGCTAACAATCCCCTTTTCAACAAATACTGGGAATGGGAGAATAGTACAGTATATTATCTATATGTCATTAATTAATAAATCAAGACTCACAACCACCCATCACTCATCATATGCCTGGCTCAAGCGTGCCCCATATTTTTGTCTTTATTTTAGTACTTGAAAGTTGTTGCACGGATGTCCGTTGTGCCACCAAAGGGAATCAGTAATGAGAAGTTACTCTTAATTTCTGTTTCAGGCCCAGATGCCTTTAATCTTGTTAGGTGGCAAGTTGGCCAGATGGCCTGGGACCAGGCTACTTCAGAAAAGCAGGTGGTTTCTAACCCATAGTCTTGGCAGAGATATAAATAGATATAAATAAAATATATCCTAGAAGATAATAAAGAATCAGAAGAACATATTACAAGGTTATCATGTCAATGATGTCTTGTACATACATACATATGTTATTGTGCCTTAGTTATATGTGTGTAAACCTACTTCTCAAAATGCCTGTTAGGAAAACTGATCTTTACCTAATGATGAATGGATATTCCAGAACTAATGCTTCTGTCTTACTTTTATAGGAAAAGAAAGTAGAAGAGAGTAATAAGCTTGCAATTCTTCATGAGGCACAGCTGCTTGGCAGAGCTTTCTGAAGACGGCAGTTAAAGTGTGGATGTGCTTTACTGGGACTTCAGTTTAATCCCAGCCCTATCTGTGATATGGTTGCCATTCAGATGGTCATGTGAGCCAGGGTTCAGATAATACAGCTCAGCATCAGTGTGATGCTCACAGATGTGTTGTCAGATGTGTTGGAATAGCAAGTTCTTCCAAAAAACTTTGTACCAGAGTAAGAATTGAGAAGGCAGTTCAATGTACCATCTTAGGAAATATTTTTAGATATCAGTAGAAACCTCTGAGGTCAGGAGATGAAGACAACCCAAGTGCAAGGGTTTGACGTTACTCTCTGCTGGTGGTAGAACAGCAAGTACAGCTCAGAGCAAGGGACCGCTTCAAAGCATTGGGTTTTCAAGTCAGACATGGATGGGGATCAGACTCCCTGCCTATATGAAAGTCAGGAAGGTGAGCCAGTTGGAATCTATCTGTGGAGGTAACCTCTGCAGTCCTCTGTATTATCATTAACGTTGAAGGATTTCATCAGATGCTAAAGTAGAGTAGCACAGTGGGTTTCACCCATAGTCTCCCTTGAAGAGCGTGAGAAATACAAAATGAACACAATTTTAAAGCTGTGCTGAAGGTCTGCTGCCAAAGAGAGTTGGGCTGATTTTGTAGTGTGTGTGCTGGGATTTAATTTCTGTCAGACAGGAATGCTGTGTTGAGGTGGAATGCTTCAACCACTGATCTTCTCCTGGAGTTAGCTGACTGAGTTAAATCAGACCCTTCTTATGAAAATAGGAAGAAAGG
This sequence comes from Cariama cristata, assembly GCF_000690535.1. NCBI lineage: Eukaryota > Metazoa > Chordata > Aves > Cariamiformes > Cariamidae > Cariama > Cariama cristata. Next base: position 10,492 of record NW_009601988.1, on the reverse strand, counting down.
CATTCTTAAGCCGGTGCAGTAACAGCAGCTTGTGAAATAAAATTCCCCCAAGCATGGGGATGTAAAAAAACAGCTTCCCAAACCCAAAGCCTCAGCACTTCAACCCTTGTACTTCCAATATGACTCATACCTAGAAAATCTCCAAAATCTTATTTCGATCTGTTTCAGTGGCTGTTCACCACCTGAGGCCTGAGCATACCTATTATACAGAGCGCCACAGGTGGAATGAGAGCTGAAGGCCTGGTTCAAGAAACTGTTGAGGTTTAAGGTCAAGCTTCATGCAGTTTTTTTGACACCACCAAGATTAGGAAGCCACTGTAAATGGGTTTTAAAGACTACAGTAGGGTTTAAATGTTCCACACAGGCGTTTAATGTAGTAGTTTGGGCTGGATAAACAAAGGAACTTTTGTTCCTTTGAGTCCTACATCCTTATTTACAGCAAAGACTCCAAAACCCACGGATTTTAAAGTTCAAACCATAGGTTTCCCACTTGCCTTTGAATAAGGTTGTTAATTCAGTTCTACATACTTATGTAGTTTAGCCAGGCTGCATCAACAAAGATTGGGGATAAATAATGTATTACACTAATCTGTCAATTAATGATTAATTTCCCTCCAAAATAAAGAAATGTTATGTTTCATCAGTCTCAATTGTTTCCATTTCATTATAACACAATACTTACGTAAAACATGAACTTTTTTTGGAAAGCTTCCAGCAAGAAACAGTCAGAAGGCAAATCAATAGCATTTTCTAATTTCAAAAAGTCAAATATAATAAATATATTTCCAGTGGACACACCTGCAAACTGTCTTTTGCTCCTCATTTCAGTGCTCGTACAGATATTTTGTCAGATTCAAGCAAAGACATAACCCATTGTGATACACAATTTACATGTACATCAACTGATTACTACACCCAAAAGCCTAAAATGAACAAGCTAGACAAGCAAAGGAGATAATGCAATCTTCATTTTACAGTTGGAAAACTGAGTCAAGGAGCAACATTAAAAGACTGTGCAGAAACCTCATGATAGAGTTAGGAACTGAATCCATGTTTCTTGAATCCAGTACTCTTAATCATAATACTATATATAGCCCCAAGAAAAGTGACTATTTTTTCTGCAACTGGGGGCAAACATACACTTTCTACTTTCTTAAAAAATAGCAAATTTTATCAATTATATACATGCATAAATATATAAACATATATATAGCAGTTTATTTATACATGCTAGCATCCTTTCATATTACATACATAAAAATTGGGATCAGAGCAAAAAGTAATTTGTAAAAACAGAAAAGGGAGCTATGCCAAATATACTTGCTTTGGCATATGTGAGTAAATGGTTCTAAAGGTTGTGCCTGTTATGTTCAAATTAATTTTCAATAATAAAATCAAGTCAATTAAAAAGGCATCTTGAGAGGTAGAGTAGGATAGCCAAAACCACAAAACACAACTCTAGCAACAGCTCAGTGGCTGCCAAGTCGCATGCCAGTGTGAAGCACAACAGAAATGTGTGAACAACAGATTTGGAAAGAAAGGTAGGAAAAAAGACACCTGTGATTACCATTCTAGCAAGAAGATAACAGTAAAAGATAAATGGGAAGACCTTGACTGACTTATTTCATTATATATGGAAGAAGGCTTTAATGATATCCACAGGTCATATAAAACCAAGAAGGATTTCCCCTTGTTTCAGAAAAAATCAGCAAGTTTTGAAACTGAGAATTAAGCAGATACCCTTTTATTTTATTTTCTTCTTTTGGCAGCAAATCCTCTACCTTTCACAGTGAACCAGCAAGGATCTCTTAATCTCCTCATTGCAACTAGGACTAATTTAACACACCAGAGAAAGCACAAGAGAAATAAACTTTATTTCAAAATAAAGGAGAAGCTACCATGGAAGTTTTACTTTTCTAGTGCTCAGATCTCCTTACTCCTGTGCTCCAATGTGCACAGATCCTGTGAGTCCAGCAGAGTCCCAGCACACATTCCAACACCTTGGAAGCTGTTGACTAGGAGAGGTTTATATCCCTCCAGAATCAACTTGACTGGAGGATCTTCCTCTCTTCCTTACTCCTCATCTATGAAGGTCATCTACTTTTGGATGCTTGACAAATAACATGACTTCTTCCATTTTACTGTTACTGGCTAACATCAAGTGGGAAATACATTTGAACTATTGCACAAGGGATACAGTCTTGCTGCGCATGGCACTAAGCCATGGGCCTCAGGAGAACATCAAGTGGATGTCAAATTGATACTGGTATGTTTTAAGACAGTCTCTCTTGCGGATTTCAGTGCTGTCTGCCAAGGCATGGGAACAAAGCAACAACCACATTTGCTTCTGGGATTGCAAAACCTTTTCACGGTGCTGGAGATGGTTCAGTTACTGGCAGTAGTGTAGCTCAGTATTCACCTGCCTGCCAGACAACCTCCACTGAATGGTATCTGTGCAAGCTAATCTGAAGTTAGATCTAGCGTAGCTTTGTGGCAGTGCACTAGCAGTAGATACAGACAGCTAGACTGGAATCATCTGCAATATGCATTGGAGCACAGTGCAGGGACAATCATAAATGAAATGTCCACAGTAGTGTGAAAACTGCAATGAAGATAGGCAGTTTTTATGCTGGGATAGAGTTAATTTTCTTCATAGTAGCTAGTATGGGGCTATGTTTTGGATTTGTGCTGGAAACACAAATTGATAATTCAGAGATGTTTCCATTATTGCTGAGCAGGGCTTACACAGAGTCAAGGTCTTTTCTGCTTCACACCCCACCCCACCAGCAAGGAGGCTAGGGGTGCACAAGGAGTTGGGAGAGGAGACAGGTGGGACAGCTGACCCCAAATGACCAAAGGGATATCCCATACTATACAGCAACATAAAGCTGGGGGAAGAAGAAAGAAGCGGGAGAAAGTTCAGAGTGATGCCGTTTGTCTTCCCAAATAGCCATCACACTTGATGGAGTCCTGCTTTCCTGGAGATGGCTTAAAGATCTGCCTGCCAATGGGAAGTGGTGAATGAATTCCTTGTTTTACTTTGCTTGTGTGCGTGGCTTTTGCTTTACTTATTAAACTGCCTTTATCTCAACCCATGAGTTTTCTCACTTTTACTCTTCTGATGCTCTCCCTTATCCCACTGGGAAGAGAAGTGAGCCAGCAGCTATGTGGTGCTTAGCTGCTGGCTGGGGTTAAACCACGACAGCAGTCTATTGCAGATATGCTGTATTCTGTATGTAATACACAGCTGTCTAGAAGATTTGGTCGAAAGAATTGCATGAGGTTTAACAAAGCTAAAGTCCTATACCTGGGACAGAATAATTCCCAAGTGGGATTATTAGGCTGGAGTCTGACTGCCTGCAGAGCAGTTCTGCTCAAAATGCCGTTGAGGTCCTGGGCAACAGCAAACTCAACATGAATCAGCTGCATGGCCTGGTAGCAGCAGCGAAGGCACAATGTGTCCTGGGCTGCATCACCAAGAGTACAGCCAACAGACTGAGGGGTGTGATTCTCACTCTTTATTTAGCACTTTTCAGGCCACACCTTTGGTCCCATGGTTCCAAAGAAATGTAGAAAAACAGGAGAGGATCCAGTGGAAGACTACCAAAATGATCAAGGCATTGGAGAACTTGACATGTGAAAAATGGTTGAAGGAGTAGGGTTGTTCAGCCTGGAGAAGAGAGAGCTCAGAGTGATCTAATCATAGTCTGCCAAAATAAAAGAAAAGGCAGGTAGGTTCTTCACATGGTTGCATGGTGATAAGACAAGAAGCAATCAGCACAAGTTGCTTCAGGTGGCATTCTGCCAGGATATAGGAAAGCAAACTCATTCATCCAGAGTTACCAGCTTCTGTGGGAGGCAGCATGCTCCTCATTTGTGTGACAGAAACTCCCCCAGATCAAGCCCTGGCTCTGCCACTACCCTGCTGGTATTTCCCTCATTGCAATTCAGTTTTTCATGTCCAGACTATGACTATGAGAGGAAGGTAGACTAAAGTATTACTGTCCTGTATAAAGTAATTTGAGATCTAAAGACGAAAAATATTTTGTGCTGGAAGTAGGTATGGGGTTTATTATTATTTATTATTAATGAACAATTTACATTTAAAATTTGAATGTTTCTATCCTCAACAAATATCTATTTAAGAAGCAAGTCAGTAAATTGTTCTAAGTGACATCTATTGTAAGTGATAACAACCACCACACAAGCGTTTGTTCAGCTCAGTCCCACACGGTTATTCACTTACACCATTTCTGGGTAAAAAGCAGAAAGATTTGGTTATGATCATGGAAACAGTTGGCACCCTTTCCTGTTTCTTTGGTACTTCTGGCACTGGGAAACACCACAGAACCTGCAACATGTGTGCAAAAATGCTAAACATGTATTTATGGCTCTTTAACTATTGAGAAACACTTAAAAAAATGCCTATTAACTGGAAAAGGGGAAGACACCAATACAATACAGTTTAATACTTCTGAAAAATTGTATTATTGTGTATAGAGGATTGAGTTTAATTAAACAGGTGCTTTTTTTTTTTTTCCATAATTTTGTAACTTTTTGCTTAATCTCTCTTGGCTTAAACATAAAAGGGATCTGAGATCCCCAAATCACTATGTAAAGGGAGAGCAGGGAAGAACTGAAACAGCTGTTGGGCTGCCTAAGGCTAAACAACATCTGTGAAAAAAGTTTTTGCAATGTAAATTCCACCCCATTTTTCTCTACCTACAATCCCTGATTCAAATCTCAGCAAAAGTTATATAATTCTTCTGCAAGCTTCACCCATTGCATTTGTAGTGAAGATCTCATTCTTCAAGTAAATCTCTTTTGAAGACAAGTTCTGTCACCTTGCTAAAAGATTTCACCCTTATTGAATGAGTATATTTTCATATTGAGGAAATTGTTTTCCAGTATTTTGGTACTCTTGATCTTGTTTGTGAGTTAGTTGTTTAAAACATCCTTAATTTCTTCTGAGTTTTGGGTTCATACAGTCTTAGTTTTCTTTGATCATCTGTCCCCAAGCACTTCAGCTTCCATCCAGATTACATTAGCAAATCCCATCATATTCCTATAGCTAAACCTCTCTGCTCTTTCTTCCACTTGGCTATGAAGTCAGATAACTTTTCACTTTGCCTTCTTCACATCCTCCCTACCCTTGAGAGTAGAGGCCTAGATTCAACAGGACAGGTGGAGAAAATTCATATTTCAGCTTATCTACAGTCCTATAACTTTGCTTATGGCCCTATATAGGGCACTTTTTGTTTTTCTAAATAAAAATATGTGAGTTTGACTCCTTTGACGTTAAGACGTAAAACTCTGTTTCTATACTTCTTGGGCTGGTGCTTTAGCCCCTTGAAGCACAGGAGAGAGAAGGGCTTTCAGAAACACTTGTCCCTTTTTCATTTACTGTTTGCTGTCTTAAATATCCTCCTGCTCTACAGTTATGTATCCTCACCCAGGGCACCTAGACAAATCTATTTTCTATGTGTGGATTTTAGGCATTTAACATGAATATTTGAATTTTCAATCTGGTGCAGGGAAGTGTCCAGTAGCTCCTAGTATTGTCACACTTAATCCTAGATCCACAAAAGCTTCTTTAAAAATAACCTGTAACCCACATGGGACCTCTTCAGTAGAGCAGAGGAATCAGCCCAGTGTAGCAGCTTAACCATGGCTACCTTTTCACACTTCTCTCTATAGACATGCTCGAATTTGAATGTGAGGGGCCATAACCCATGTCCCCATCTGTCATTGCTATTGGTGAAAAATGATGAAAAAAATGAGAAAAAGGAAGTAAGAAAACCTGACACAAATCTTCAGATCTGAGGTCATAGGTTGAATAAGTAAAGAACAATCAATTCTCCTTCCATTTTAAACAGCAAATAGTAACACAAAGATAATTACATTTAATAACATCAGATTGATGTGTCTTCATGAATGGTAATATAGTCTAATGGTAATAACAGTCTAGCTTTGCCACAGCATTGCAAATACCTTTTGATGCTCATATAATGTCATAAATGCCTTCTATTCCAGTTGATTTTTCTAGAACATTTGTTTAATCATGAAGCTCCACTTAGCTGAACCTTTTTCAATAGCTGCTCCTAATTGTGGCTATGTTTTGCACCATATAATGTTGATGTTATATGATAAATATAATTTTCTTATGAAATTTCACAGCAAGAATGATAATTGCTTCCCTTTTTGATTTTCAGTGCAGCAGATCAAGATTTATTAGGAGGAATAAAAATCATAGTAATTATATCTGTGGATACTAGCCATGAATGCAAAATTCAGTTTTAGAGAACATTAATCTTTTGGTTATTTCCAAATTCCCCCTAAAAATTATCTTCAGGGGTTATTTCATATGCTTTATACCCTGTCTTGAATATTCTGGTTCAGATTACAGCTCCCAGTACTAGCTCCCAGTACTGGTATATTAGCCATCCATATAAATTTTCATCTTTGCTTCAAAGACAAAGGATTGATATCTAATGTGAAAAAATAAGGGCAATTAATAGCAACAGAAGTGTCACTACTTTACAGTAGGTCTATAACAAAGGAAAAATAATCAGAAGCAGGTAACAACAGCTGCTCTAATCTGTACATTTATCTCAAAAACTTCCTGCCAGGACAATGACAAAAGTATCTATTCAATGTGATCCTGGGGAAATGTAGAAAGCTCCACTCCTGTGGCCCTAGTACCTAAGGAAGATGCAGATGCAGCTGATGCGGGTGCTGCTTTCCCACGCCCTGAAGCTGCACTGTGGCTTCTGCTGCAGGAGTGTCCATCTGCTGTGGGCACTCCGGCTGCAGCTGCTGGTGAAATCCTCAGGGACCTGCACAAAAGCAGACATATAGAAAAAACTGCCAGTGCTTCAGAACTGCTGGTATGCGACTGAGAAAGAGAGCTATTGCACAGGCATTGAACCCCCACACTGGAGGTTTTGTACCAACGAATCTGTCTCTTTCCATACTAGGATGTATGACTCCTGCCCAGAATCATCAGGCTGCTGCTAATTGAACCTATCTTGTAGAAAACAGAAAAACAAATATAGGAGTAATAACTATACTCAGTCCTATACATGAAGAAATGTATGTAATTTCCCTCAGAGTAAATAGGAATCTCTTCCATCCATTTCTCTGCAGCATTTGGAAGACTCTCTGTTTGTTCCTTTTATTAAATGACTTTTTTCCCAGGTATGTTCATATTGCACATCTCTGGTAGTGTTCACTTTCCTGTAAATCTAGAGCCAATTAGGCAGACTATTTTAAGCTGCATGTCAGCCCTTCTCTTTTCCTTCTTCCACTTTCCTCCCATATTTTCATTTCCCTGCCTTGATGCCAACTACAGCTCACAAGCTGCAGGCTACCAGAGCCCACTTATTTACACTGCACCTGTGCTCAGTGCTGCTCCTTAGCACAATTTCTCCATAAAGTGTTAACAGTTATACCATGTATAAAAGCCCAAATTTATCATGTTTAATGTCTCATGTCTTTGCTTTGACCAGCTGCCTTTGGCTGTGGTTCCCTGGAGGAGAGTGTAAGAAAGAACATCAGGTGTCAGTCAAAACCTTTAAAACAGTACTAGGAAGTGCTTAGATACTACAGGGCTGAAGCACAATATAAGAACCTATACAGATGAAGCAAAGCATGGAGATATATTCATCATCATCAGAAGTATGTATTTCATCCTGCATGTACAAGGTCAAAAAATTTGGTTTACTATCACACAGTCCATGCGATGCTCAGTACAGGTGGTGAGGAGGCAGCACATGAGAGTTTCTCATAGATTTGTACGGTACTGTAATTACCTTAAATATTTTGGAGTTGGTTAAATCTTTGGGGTAAACAGTGCACCTTAAAAAACACTAATTGCATAATACACATTTTAAATACATTGTAATTTAAAAATAGCCTAGTTATTAGCATATCTAAATTATGTACTTTTATGAACTCTAAGTAGATAATATGAATTTTAATTAGGGCATTTTTTTCTGCAATAAAAGGGAAAAGACTTTAAAAATTATGTAACTTTTTACTGATTTGTTTCATCATCCTGATTTCTCAGCTAAAAAATGAACTATGTTAGAAAAATGCTTTATTACATGTTTGCCCCAGAGACCTGAATGGCTCAATAGGAACTGCTTGTTCTTTCAAAGAATAGCCAAGTCAAGTTAATTAAATTTCAGGCTAAACTAGCTAGCCCAGGTCAACTCCAGATGAATTTCTCAGAAGAGAAAGTTCATTAACTCTCCTCATTCAATAATTTCCCTTAAATATCATTACTTACACAATGACATTATGCTAATCCTTAAAAGTGCTATGAAGAATCTGAGTGCAGGTCCATCTGACAGGTCTCACTGGTTGCCTCCATAATGCAAGTGGGCAGAGCAGAGAAAAGCCTCTGGGAGGCTGACAGGGAATAAGCAGTGGCTCAAGCTCTGATCTCACCCTAGGTGAGAGCAACGTTATTTAGCATGGATGCTCTTTCACTCCTTTGGATTCGCTCCTGGGAAATAATGATTATTGAAACTCCTGACTGCCCTGCTCCCAAATAATAATCTTTCAGAAGTAGGTTAAATACACAGCATACAACAGTTCAAAGAACTGTGTGCCAGGATGCAAATAGCTCCAAAAGGACTATGCCTAAACTCTGAAATATTTCCATTCATGTCTGTGCTGGGGTAAGTCCTGACTACCAACTCCTGTATCACACTTCCTTTTCTACTCCTTGCACCCTGGGAAGAAAGCTCAGTGTTAGAAAAAGGGAGTTCAACCAGGAAGGATTCAGTTGGAATAGAAGGTGTCCAGGACTCCAAGTAATACCATAGCACAAACTCACAGCACTGTGTAGCCAATTGTATTTAAGCCAATGTTTAAAGCTTTTTTGAACAAGGATTCTTAAATTTGTTGAGAAGTATTGCAAAGGGCAAAATCATTTTCTGCCTTCAAACTAACTTACTAAAAGGCAAATTCACAAAAACACAACTGGGCTAAGATAATGAAGTGTCCATTCATGCAAACTCTCACTTCGTACAACATAAAGTGAGTTCTCATACTTGAAATGGGGATCAACGATTTTACAAAGATAAAAATAGTAAACTTAATGATCAGGATGGCATTGGAGGTTTTGAGGAACCAGTCCTATGAGAAAGGAACTTCCAGAACACTGCCCCTTGTTTTACCACTTCTGTGCAATAGATTTGTATCCTTCTGCACCATTACTGTGATATAAATATCTCTTGAATCAACCTGCGAGATTATCTGCTGTGAGGACGTATGCTATTTAGTACAGCAGCTGCAAGCATGAGTGTTTTGACCAGACATAAGTGAAAATAAAACAAAGCAAAACAAAACAAAATAACACTTTGGATTTTGACTTTATTTAAATTCAGGACATCGGACAATATTCTATGTCAATGACAAAGCCCCTTTTATCTTCTATCATGAAGAAGCAAGGTGTTAAATTGTAGAAATTGTGTTAAGAACAGGGTAAAGAATTGCCATGTATTATGACATGGACAACATGGGCTACACCAGGCAATACATCTCTCTGCCTAAGTCTGACGCTGCAGAGTTTTTATCTTTTCAAAGTCTAAAATTCATAATACTCAAGTTAAGTAATTTCTGGTTAGAGAATTCATTCCATAGGTGATTAACTGTGGCCTGAAAAGTCTTTCAGGAGTGAAGTGCAGCACTCTGAGTAGGATAACAATAAAGAACTGTGTATGGAGACCAAATATTTTTAGATTACATCATTGTCTTCTGCTGCAGGAATCAAAAATACTATATTTCTAATCAGACACTACTACCTGGAGTAGCACAGAGTCTCCCTGAGTTAGTTTTTACAGATTTCATGTTTTTATTACTACTGTATCCTGTTGGTTCAATTCCTTTTTGTTTTCTCACACCAGAAAGAAAACTGGCCAGATCTTGCAGCCTGATAAATGTACCTTCATATGTCATAATCACATGTCATTAGGGAAAAGTATTGATTATGATTACGTTGATTAGTCTGAGCATCTAAACATTTCCAGATAGGATCTTTAGATGTTCCTATAACATTTAAAACGAACTCAGTAAACCCTTTATTGTAATTAAAATAGGACGAGATAAGAATTAGTCCTTGATTAATATACAGGTAGAACAGAGAAATGCAATTGGATGAAGTCACAGTTCAACTTGTTCTTAAACTACATGTTTTTCTGAAAGGAGTTGTGTCCTCATACATCTGCCAATTTTCAGAGAGTAACCAGTTATTGGGATATGTGGTGGGTTGACCCTGGCTGGATGCCAGGTGCCCACCAAAGCTGCTCTATCACTGCCTTCCTCAGCTGGACAGGGAAGAGAAAATATAACGAAAAGTTTGTGGGGCAAGATAAGGACAGGGAGAGATCATTCACCAATTACCACCATGGGCAAAAGAGACTCGACTTGGGGACAATCAAATCAGAGTAGTTTAATAAGAAATAAACACAAATCTTAAAAACAT
>NW_009601987.1:90792-91227 GCF_000690535.1 Cariama cristata | reverse complement strand
CCTTCCCTTCCCTTCCCTTCCCTCCCCTTGCCTCGCCTCGCCTCCTCTCGCCTCGCCTCCCCTCACCTCGCCTCGCCTCGCCTCTCTCCACCATCCCCTACATGCGATGTCTTTAGGGAAGTCTGTCCAGCAGCAAGAAGCAGTAGCACAAGGACTGAAGCAGAGATCAAGGAGAGACCACCAGGCTCCTTATGAGATGTGTAACCAATACTTCTTGCTCCAAATGTCTTCAGGGGGTAGAGGGTCTTAATAAACGCACTTTTTAGAGGATCAGGTGAGAGCTGTGGTCAGCACTGCTCTGCTCTCTCCGAGTTTGGCCAACAGATCCCGGCTGTCACTGCTTTGGAAGCATCCCTAGCTACTGTCCTCCACGCCTCGTCCCCGTGTCCCTGCGCGGCGGCGGCCCCCTCCCTCCCGGGCGGCTGGGGAGGGGGA
>NW_009601987.1:285-90761 GCF_000690535.1 Cariama cristata | reverse complement strand
GCGGACCGCGGATGGCCTCGCCACAGGCTTGGCTGGGCTGGGGCCGGCAGACGGTGGCCTGTGGACAAATTTAGCTTTCACAGAGTCTCAAATCGACTATAAACTCCCAGTTTTAGCTAAAACACCTGCAAGTAGATAGAAGTTTGCATGCTCAAGAGGCCTGTCCCTGTTCTTGAGTCTGTGTGTGCGTTCATCCATTCGGTTTGACTTTGCTATCCAGGAGCAAGAGCTATGAGCCCAGTGTCCTTCAGGGAGCTCTCTTTGCTTCGACATTCTCATGCCAGACACGCAGCTGTGTTCCCCTGCCTTAGTGAGCAGGGACGCTGCCGCCGAACTGCATTGACCGGTCAGACGCGTCCCCTCAGCCCCACCTCCGCGGGGACGCGAACCTCGGTCAGGCGGGCTGAAGCCGCGCTCTTTCACCTTGCACCCGCCATGTGCAAAGCGTGCTCACGCAGACGCTTGCCGCATGGCAGCTCATTAAGCGAGGGGAACCCGATCTTGTGTCTGAGTCCTCGTTCAGCCTGAAACAGGCCGGATTTATTGACCTTAAAGGCACACTGCAAACCACATTAGTCCTCATAGGCATTTGCAGAGGTTATGAGCCTGGGGAACATGTGGTTGAAAGGGAACTAGGCCATGTATTTACATGATTTCATTTTATTCTCTTCCTTTCCCGGTGCAGCACGTTACTTTACTTGCTAGAAAAATGCCTATGGCAATTGGATAGGCACTTTTCTACATGCGAGAAAACTAAAGAAATTAAAAGTCTTTGAGGAGCTTAAACATCATCTTGTGTTTAGCTAAGATGAAGCTTAACAACAGCCTGGACTAAGATGAGTTTATACCCAGGCACATAAAGCTCCAGGGTGGTCTTAGCGGGTCTGCTGAATCCGCCCTTCGTCTGCAGCGCTCCAGCCCTGTTTCCTGCTGTGAGTTTGCACAGGTGTCTGCATAATTTGGCTTCCAATGTACTCATTTCTTGTGATGAGACACCAGACCGAAAAAAAATAATAATCGCATTACACCAGCTTAGCCTGAGATCAGTTTGCTGGGCTGGTGGTCAGGGTGAACTGGGCACGTCTGACATGGAGAATGGGGAGACCGTCGGGCTCTGGACCCCTCCAGACCGTTTTGAGAGATGTGCTTTGCAGGGCTGACCTGCCCTCAGCATGACATAAGGGAGCCCACACAGGGAGTCAGTGCTGGAACCGAGCTCCTGGCGCTCCGTCCGCTGCTCTCTCTGCTAAACCACACCGAGATTAAACCAACAGAGGCAAAGAGGGAGCCTGGATATGAGGGTATTTAGCAGCGAACCTGCCTTGACTCATTAATGGAAACTTTAGAAAACAGGCAGCAGCAGTAATTTTATTATATTTTTTTCCCCATGCTGAAACAATTTGTGTGCAGCAGAGTCATTCTCTGGAAAAATATTTCTTTAATTTATCTTCCTTAATTATCACTCATCTTTAGCAGCATCTGGTTCTGATATTTTATTAGAAAGTTTGCATGTTTGAACCAGGACTAGGTGGTATTTTGGTTTTTTTTCTTGTTTCCATTTTCTACTGTGATGGTACTTCCTGTGGTGGGAAGAGATTGGCTTTGCTTTATTTCACAGGGCATAATAAATCATACGGCCGTTCTACTTTAACATCATTATTACCATGTAAGCATGCTTAGAGACATATCCTGCAGATTACTTGGTGTATTGACTTGAGGTTGGAACGCCAAGCCTTACAAACAGCAGACTGGGTTCCTGTTGTGAAGATGTGCATACTGCTTATGGGAAGATGTGCTTCCTAGCCAAGATCTTAGCATCTGACTGGTGATGCTGAATAGCTTATGATGTCCAAAACAAAGCCCGATTTTTGAGAGGACTCCTTAAAATTGGGCACCCATAATATTTCTCAAGTTGTGCATCCAAAGCATGAGATACTTGGCATCCAGCTCCCTGCTGAGATTTTGAGCTGTAGTTTCTAGGAGCAATTGGGGATGGAAGATAAAAGATTGCTGCTCTTACGGGCCAGTTCTTTCCCTTGTTAGTTTTGCTTTTCCAGACCAGCTCCCTGCTAAGGGACAAGATGCCACTTAGGTTATCTGAGATTGACAAACCTTTTGTTTTTGCTGCTGATTGTTTCTTCAGCTAAATGTCATTTTCTTTATGATCACATATGACCTTCTCTAAAGTAACCCACCAGTGTTGGTCAGAAATTGTCTATCAGATGAACATTAATTCACCTGTAAAATGAAGATACTCGATTTTCTGAACAGGAAAAAATGTCTTTCAGACAATTGCAGATGTAAGTTATCACCATTTTACATCTGAAAGAATATAAATGAGATCATGAAGCCAGCTATTAAAGGAGACCTTTAGAAAGAACTAAGAAAATGCAGATGTCAGTCGAAGGTTTTCAGTACCTACACTATTGTACTTTCCATCCAATCGCTTCTGCTTACTCAACATGCTGTACTGGATTTTGTGGCGTATACTTAGTTCGTGGTCTGCCTGTTTTCCCTATCATGCAATATTTTCTTCTGGTTAGACAGAATTATGGTCAGTGTGGTAAGGGTGATTTAAATATGACCTGGCCATCACTTGTCCTCATATAGATAAGCCAGTGAGTGTTTGCTGTTGTCCAGCAAGGACCGTGTCCTTTCTTACCGATGCACATATCTAATACCCACAAAAGTGTCAATGAAATTTCATCTAAATAAGCAGTTTGGTTTCGGAAGAGGAGAACTGCTAGTCCTGAAATGCAGCATGGAAAAGCAATGCTGTGAGGATACTCCCAAATGATCACAAGGATGACACGCATTAGTACTTCTTGTTACTGCCCTGGAGCTGGAAGGCAGGAACTGAGCAGGCTTGGTGCATACCCCATTGCAAATGCAATGCAAAATCATTAATATGCTGACAGATTAAACTTGATTTCAGGTGACTTAAACTAGCCTAGCTTACTTATTTGCAGCAGAGCAAAGGCTACTAGGTCCTAGCAAGAGGCGTTACCTCCTTCAGCACCAACAGGCAATGGTTTCTCCTGATGGCATAAGCTTGCCCTGTGCATCTGCTCAAGAACACTCTATCCCATGCAGACTGACTGCAGGACTAGCAACACTTCTGTCCTTCTGGTGTTGGGACTCTGATGGGCTGCAAAGCCCACAAGAGAAGAAGAAAATTGTTTGGGTCAGATATCAGGCACTATCTGATGCTCTTCCTGGCAGGAGAGATGTGGAGGAGCCAACTGCCAGGGTCTGACCAGGGTGATCCAGGACCAGCTGGGCTGTGGAGCTCACAGGCTGGCCTCTACATCCATAGTCCCACCAGAGTTTGTTACTGGCATCGGAGTCTTGACCTCTTCTCGGGCATTGAGCCTTGGCTGGCTGGGGGAGATTTCAAGAGTTTGGGTCTCATCTCTCCTTGAGTTGCCCAAAGCTGCAGTACTGGGAGGAAACGTTTCACCAAAATGTCCAGCCATGTTTGGATGCCTGTGGACTTTCCCTCAAGGATAGTGTGACAAATGATGCACACACAATGTCGAAACTCTTTTCTCAAAACTATAGTATTGTTTGTTTCCTTTTCCAAAAAGTGTTTATAAAACAAGCAATTCTTCCCCATCCTCCAAGTTATCCAAAGCTCTGCCCCTTTGGCAACTGAGGCAGGTTTCGTTTCTGCAGACGCTACAGCGAGTGCCTGAGTCTCGGTCTGGTGCCCCTGAACAGCTCCCCAAGATCTCCCTGGCTCTGAAAAGAGAGTCCTGCTGATGCAGCCAGAGTTCATTTGTGCTTCTCGGTTGTCAGACTTTTGGCTCTGTTTTTCCCAATCAGTTCAGTAGGCCCTGCAGGAAGCTGAACCAGACTCCTGCGAGCCCATGACTTTCCCATTGTCCTGTGTTAACTGCAGGGCTGGCTGAGTTCAAGCCATTTTTCTTCTTTTCTGATTGTTTTCCTTACAGTCTGATATTAACCAAAATATTAACAGTTATTAGGCCAACGCACACTGTTAAAATTATTGCGGAGTAGCTCTGTGTCCATCACACCACGCACTACCCAGTCAAATATGCAATAGGCTGCTCCTTGTCCATCAAGTGTACAGATGTCCCTAGGACATCAGGATGAACAGAGAGAGATGCTTGCCCCAACACTTGTGCTCTTCCAATCAGACTAAGCAATCTACAGGTTCAGGGATGTTTCTGAAAAGGTTTTGTCAAGAAGATTTGAACTGAGGCCATGTGGCAATGTTAAGGTTTGGTCTTGGATGGTCTTAATTGTGTTTCACTGGTTTTGAAACAACGGTGAAGACATCATCCAGGTCTGAGGTGAAGTACAAATAGGCAGCAGCTCAGTTCAATGAAGGATATAACATCAAGGCAGTGGAAGGTTGTTATCATTTGTTCAATGGACTGCGTTAAACATATGATGTCAGAGTGTCATTGCAGTGGCTATAGAGTGTACGCTTTTTATCCACAAAACAAGAAAAAACACATCTTGAGTCTTTGCTGGATCTCAACAGGTAACGCAAAAAGAAAATAAGCTTGGACACTAATGTGCTCTTTCATCTCTAGTTGAGTCCCATCCTGTCTCCCCTCTGGGAGTGAAGTACATTTTTGGTAGAGGTAGTTTTATGGGGAGCGTGGAGGGAGGAAGGCATTATGGAGAGGAGAGACTGGCAATCCCACCACACTGAAAACAACCTGGCCTTCCACTTGGAGGGGACAGAAACTGCTCCAAGACACTTTCCTGTTCCAGCTACCCCGTCTTGGGGAATAGCAAGAGACTTCATCTTCCTGGGGTACCAAACAAACCATCTTTTGCCCTGACAAAGCCATTGAAATAGAAGGAAACAAAAGCTCCCCTCAGAGAGGGGGAAAATGGTCATGTAATTAGCAAGCTGGATCTCTTTTTTCTGTGCTGTGTTTTTCAGCTGTCATGGATGTAAACTTGGCCTTGTGGTTGAAATGGCAACAGCTGTAAACTTCAAAGAGTAAATTCCTCCACACTTTTTTAATAAGCGTCTACCCTCATCAGCAGACAATCTGCATGGTTCAGCTGAGTTTCTAATTGTCCGGTACTTTCATGCACGAAGTACAAGCTATGGTTTCCCAGTCTTGTTTTAGGACACAGCACTCACCCATTAGAGGGAAATTTTTCCATATTGCTCACTGACAGGCTATGGAAGGAGTGAATATTTTGCTGGAAAGACCTGGGGTTACTCCTTAACAAATTGAGCGTGGTATCTGTGGCTTGGCATGAAGATCAGCACCGATTTGTCTCACTGTAGCCCAGAATCACTGTGGGATATCTGATTGCCCCAGCACCCACGTAGGCAGGTTAGTGCACTCCTTCCAGGTATTTTTTTTTCTCTTGCTTTCTGTTGATTCACTCCCAGGGACATCCTAGAACTGACCCTCGGTAAAGCACACAGTCCCTCTTTGCTCTGTCTTCCTCTTCGGCCATTTTCAGCCACCTTATGTCTGAAATTAAGTGGAGAGAGGAATAAGTACACCATGATATTTAGGTCAGAGGTCTCCGGCTCATTTATGGCTTATTTAGTAAGCACCTGTTTTTAGTGTTGACCATTTCTTTCTTTTTTTTTTCCCTCTAATATTTTCCTCTCATAAGCCTTAGGGTTTGGGTGCTGCTGAATATTGATTGTATGGCATTTGGGCCTTGGATCATACCTTCACAAAATTTGGGAAGAGCCTCCTATTCCTTAAGCTCTCAGAAAGAGTCACAAAAAACCCCAACCTTTGCATTAAATCTGAATGATGTGGGGACATCTTGACCTTGCTGAGGGTTACTTCGGGATCATAACTCATGATCCGTGGCTGGTCAGTGCCATGGCCTTTGACTCTGGGAAATTCTCGGATACGTTGAAGAGCCATGAGGATCCAGTTGCCAACTCATCGTCATACTGAGATATTTCTCTTGTTCTTGTCTCAATAACAGTAGATTTCTTTTACAAAGGGGCCATTTCCCACTTCTTCCTTATTATCTTCTGACTCTTCTGGAGAAAACAAGGGCACCCAGCGTTAGCACTGGCGATCTGATCCCAACACCCAGTACTTCTGGATGTAACTGACAATAAAGATGTAGCTTATTGCTTCAATAAAGCAATATTGCAGATAACATGTACGTCAGCTTGGGGAACCTGGCCATCTGCAAGCCAGATAGTATGTTTTGAAATAATTTCCTTCCCTTACTGTCCACATATATCTGTGGCTTGACCTTTATTAGAGATTTTTAAGAACAATTTGAACATATAAGCTCAGCTGTATTTAGCCTGCCTCACATTAAAAGCACAGAGTAAATGACTTCTTGAGATCCTTTCCAGCCTCGTTTCTGGGATGTTTATGACTCTCACTTCACTAGAACATACTATGCAAAAATGCTACCCTGCATTTTACGTAGGCTGCCCATGAGGCTGTTTGTTCAAGCCGGACCCCTGCCCAAGCTGTATGTCTCCGGCTGTTTTCAGTCTGTGTGTGCGGACTCTTCTCCAGTTCAAGTTGCTTCTTTTATGCCTGCTTTTGTCTTTTAGTTGTTTTGTCTCCTTTTGGGTGTCCTCTTATGCATTTCAATTTGAGGAATCTGCTTCTTATTTACTTGGCTCCTGTTTTAGTAGCTGCGAGATCTCTCGTAGGTTGGTTAGATTGTGCTGAACAAGAAAAATGGAAAGCTTTCAGGCAGGGTTCCTTCACTTCTCTGAACATAACTTAGTCTGGGGATCCAGCTCTGCTATTTTAGGCACTAATAATGGGCAGGTTGTTCAAAAATTCCATTTTTATTGTTGCAGATCACTGGGAGCCTGTACTAATGCAGTAAGGGTTTCACAATGCCGTGAATAATTACCGTGTTTATTGATCTGAGTTTCAAAACGGGATCCAGTAAAAGTCTAGAAGGTTTGTTTGGATCTATTCTGTGGAACAAGATAAACAACTAAGAGATGGCTTGCACTTCCCCCCCCCCCCCCCCCACTTGTGTCAAAGTCTTGGACAGATCCAGAGAAGGAGTGTTTAACAGGCCCTTTCAGGAATAGCTATTCCTAAGCAGAAACAGCTCCTGCCGAGGTCAGCCAGTTGATGTACTTCAGGGGACACACTAGGACACCGCAGCATCAGTGATAAGCCTCATTTACTGAAATGTTAGAATTATCTCCAAGATATATAAAAAAGAAAATTCATTTTGTCTCTGAAATTTAATCTAGTCAGCTGACCGAATGGATCACAGAGCTCTAGTTTTGAATGCCTTTATTTTGTGGGGAGCTGTTGTTTTGTAGGGATGTTTCTACTTATGTCAAATAAATGTTATTGCTATTTGGTATGGAAGCCAGATACCACTGTCTGCATAAGAAAATGCTACTTTTTTTGGTACACTGGGATGCCAAGTAGACGTGTTAATAAATGGCTACACGTATACATTCCCTAAAGTCTCTTCTGGTATCAATAGTGGATAAAAAGAATATAGATATATTTACTGGAATATCTGTAGACAACTAGAACACTTATACCTGCAAAAAAAAAAAGGCTTGTTTTGCATTCTTGATCAATCAGAAATACAGTCCAGATCCTCAGAAGGGGAAAAAAAAATCCCAAATACACAAACCAAAACCCCAACAAAAAACAACTCTGTGACAGCAGTGAATGATCAGGCTGCAGTCTATTTTTCTTTTTCTAGGGGAACAACGAATGAGGCGTTGATGAATGCCTTCTCCTGGTCTGCGTCAGCCACAAATGTTGTAAGAGTACAGGGTAAGTTAGCTCCAGGCACATACTCTTTGTCCAGATTAGGGGAGCGGCAGGGGCACTTCCCAGTTACCTCCTGGGCCATAAGTCAGGGTTTCCACTCCATGGGATGGAGGGGACCAGTCTGTAGCTGGGTCTGCTCCCAACATAGCATTAGATGTAGCTGGCGTGAATACCTAGGCAGAGGAGCTAGGAAGTACTCCCAGGCCTGCCAGACAGACATGGGCAAAATGCCCGGTGCTTGTAAAGTGTTTTGGAGCAGGAATAGATGATAGATAGCAAATCTTGCATGCTTAATACTTACAAATTACCTTTCCAAAGACACACTTCCTTCCTTTCAGCCAGCTGTTCTGCCTCAGCACTCTTAGCTGGTAGTCTTCCAGAGCTGAAATGCGAGTTTAAATTAATTTCTTGAAAAATCTTCCTTCTTGCTGCAGTTTTCTTACCCCTCTTTCCTGAAGCTTTGTCAACTGAGTCTGCTGTGCTATATAAGAAAGGGTTAGTTGAACCAAGGTTATTTTCAGCAATTCTTGTTCTATTTCATAATAAATCTTCATGAGAGAAAGACTGGTCAGTCAAATATCTTCACCAACCTTTTCTGCCTATTGTTTGCTGTCAAAACAAAATGTTTGTGAGCATTTTGTTTTCATTTGTATTACGAGGGTTTAGGCAAGGGTTCAATCTAATACTTAGCAAAGGCAGTCGAGTCCTTTCATCTACAGGCTTGCGTGGGCATTGGATCAGCCCCGAACTGTCTGTGTCTGTCCTTTTTGCCATGGAAGTTGAAAGCTTGGGGACCTAGATTGGAGCCCTCACACAGGAGAAATAAAGAGGGAAAATCCAATGGATAGAAATGGGAAATCTACTTGAACTGCACCTTCACTCTTTTTCTGTTTCTCAAAGTCTGGAAGTCTGGAGGGACAGCGCGAGATTTTGAGTGTTTGCTGCTGGCCCCAGCAATGTAGGTACCCAGCAGCAGGTACTTTCGCTACTCCCACTTATCCTGGCAGCTATCCCTCTCCCTGTGTACCAGGATCATGGACTGCGTACAGATGACTAGCATGGTAGAGATGTGATGTGTAGGATAATGCACTCAGATCTCAGTATTGGCAGTCTGCTTGTCTGATCATTCACACAGGTCTTTACATCTTTATATGCCTCAGCTTCTTATCAATAAAATGGGAACATCTTGAGAAACAACCCTGGTGTACTACAGCAAATGTCCATCCAGCCCATTATCTTCTCTCTCTTACCACCCACTAGCAGATTCTCAAAGCAGGAGTTCTTGGTTACAACCTTAGAGACTTATGTGGGAGTTTTTAAAAGGTGATTGAAGATTTTTTTCTATCCCATCCTTTCAGTGGTCAAAGAGACATGAAGTTCCCTCCTCAGCTGTCATAATTCACAGCCTGGCATATTAACTTAAATCTTGCCATTCTCACTTCACCGTAGTGCCCTGGTCTGTGACCTGCGACGGATGTATGCTCTCATTCATGGTCCCTGCTGCCTGGTGACTGACAGCCCGTGGGAACAGTAACCTCTTCAGCCACCGCCGCTAAATTTGGGAAGGATTGTGAATCAGAGCCCTCAAATTAGGGGAAGTGAGTGAATCTCTCTGTGCATCTAGCTGTGATTACACGTCACGTCTGTGCACGGGCTTCGCACGCAACCTCCCCTTCTGGGTTATTTATATAATGTAATCATCCCTGTCTGCTTTGGAAATGCTCAACCTTTCTTTTAAACCAGTCTGATCATTCTATTCTTATTTAAAGACAATGACTATGAAATATCGCAGGTGAATTTATTACTAAAAATGCCCTCTCCAACTGTGCAATGCATTTATTTCAAAGTCTAACGGTCTTGCTTTCCTTTCTCACTGTGCAATCTTTATTAGGGTCTTCCACGATTAATTTTGGAACAAGAACACGAAAGGGGCAGCTTTCCAAGAATGGCATTGTCTGCATTCACTCTCAGATGGATTTTTTTTTTATTTATTTCTTTGTTAAAAGATATTTCATTCAGAGAATCCCTGCTGAGCTTTTTATTGCAGAAAATTAGGGATCATAAATCGTCTCCCAGAAAACTATAAATCCAGTACTATTGAAACATTCCATGGGCAGAGCTTGGCTCTTTGATGAAATCACTCCTTTTTCTTGTATAATTTATGAGCTTTTTTTCAGCATGGGGGGATTTATGCTTTTAAATTGCTCACCAGGGTTTTATTGAATATAATTTGCTAGCAAATTTATATGAGCCAAATATATTGCATTTTATCCACAATTATGAGCAATAAAATTGATGGGGCTTTACTTTTCATTTTCTTCTGGCAAGCAGAGGAAACATGAGTTTATCCTGAACTTGGAGTGAGGTTTCTCAGGGATACACGTGTACAATTAAAAAAGAAAAGAGTGTAGTCAGCAAGGCAGAGGTGCCATTTTGGAAACTTTATTTGGTGTATGGGAGGAGGTAAGCTAGATTTCTCTTGCTCCAAAGGGACTGTAAAATACTGAGAAGTGAGTTAAAGCCACTGAAGCCTACGACACACATCGACTTCTGCAGGGTTTGAATCACACTGTTGGGAGGGAGGGTGTGGATAAGCTGTCTAAGAGCTGCTTGTCTTTCAAGGTCCCCTTTCGTCCCGTTTTCCTGTGATATTCTGATTTTCGTTTGGTTCATCCTGGTATATTCAAAGGCACAAACAAAAACTCCAATATAACCCTGCCTTCTGTGATTTATTTTATTTACTATATCTAAATTGTGTTCATTTCTGTATGCCTATTTTCCTTGAAGACTTTTCCGACTAACAGAAGATAGGAATAAAACTCCATGTATCTTTAATCTCCCTAAGGCATAAGGAGCCATAAAAGTGCTCCATGTCTTGATTCTTAACAGGTTGCTATTTCCAATTATTGTTTCCTCTAAATGAGACTTCTAAACCCAGAGTTACCTTCATAACACAGTCAGATGCACTTATTGCAGCTTGCTTCTGAGTCAGTGTGTGACATTTGGGGTGCACCAGACCACTTAAATGACAGGGCAAGTGATGGGAAGAAAAACTGAGGTGCAAGACTACACCTGGGCAAAAAGTCCCTCCTAGCAGGGCCTTACCCTGCCTTGAGCTTTGTGCCGTGGACTCTCACCTGCTTTGGACCAGCATGGCTGCTGCAACCCTGCCTGCCTGTCTGTCTGTCCATCCCTCTCTCTGTTGGCTTCATAGGCTCTGAATCACGTCCTTCCATAGGAATACCAAACCCTCACAATGTAGACTTGTAGTCTGGGAGAAGAAATGTCTAAGCTGGTTTAGCTGAAATGGAGCAAGCTGGTTTGTAGACACACTTGACAGAGGAGTTTGGAAAAAGGCTGAATTTAGCTGCTGAAAAATGGAAATAAGAGGGTGGAAGTTTCAAAAACAGGAGGGCACCAGCTCCTGGCACGGACCCTGTGGTCATCCAGGGGATGGGGACCTGACCCACCTCTGTAATCTCACTCTTCCCAGGAGGGAAACCACCTTCTGTCCCAAGGGACACCTTTGGAGGAGACATCCTAAGGAGGATCCTTGTAACTTTTCCTTCCCTTTTTGGCTTTCTCCTTCAGGTTTTACAGCAGGAGGGCTCAGTTTGGCACAGAGCAGATACCTTAAGGTTTTCTTTGCACTAAAGGAAATTAAGGCTGCAATTTGAAATGGGCAAATCAAAGGACATTCAAAGTTTAAGACCCACATACTCTTTCAGCTATTAAGAGCCCAAGCTGTTGGTATGGTCAGTGCGTTAACACTGAATATCCTGTCTGGCTCATGCCCATTTTTTGCCATAGCTGTATTATTGTTTAAACATTCTATAAGTTCTGTACCTAATGTATACAGAGTGATGATCGCTGGGACCATAATAATGAAATATGACTTTCTTAATGAAATTTCAGTCCCAGCTCATTTCACTGCTGACATTGAGGTGACTGCAAATAAACACTTTCCAGAAGAGTCAGTTAAATGGCTGCAGAAGCAATTTATCAAATACCGTAACATTTAAATAAATAAAAAAGAAGTATTCAAGTGTGGTATATTACTGCCTGTGGCTTTGTTCCCAATAACTTCACTCCTTGTCTTTCTAATAGTTAGATTCCCACTGACAGAAAACAAATCTCTCTCCAAGTTGGAGAATTTTATCAGATTTATCTGAATGTCAGATCAATGTGTAGGAAACAAATGGAGTCAGCAACATGATTTAAATTAGAAGTCTAACAATTTACAGTCTCCACTGGTTTCTCATAAACCTTATTAACGTTTGGCATCGGGTACCAAGGAACAATAAATAACATTTCAAAAGAACATTTATATCTGCTTAGACTCTCGTTATATGTCTTCAACACAACTTAAATAATGTCAGTAATACCTTCATCATGAACAGGAAATGAAAAAGTTACCCCATACATGTTTTGTCTTTTAATCAAATATTATTTTCTCCTTAGAACTGCAGAACTGGGCTTTTTTAATATTTATTTTATTTATTCAAAACTTATGGCTACAATTTCCACTTGTTTTTCTAGATCTCAGTAGGGTACAAACCCCTCCCATCTGAACAGAGCCGAACACTTTCTTCACATCTTTCCATTCAGTCCTTCCCTCCCACCCCTTCACCTCGGCGGCTGTTGGAGGCCAGGGTCTCTCTTCATGGACATGGGCAGGGGCAACACCGTGACACCATGAACTGCCTGTGGGAAGAGGTGGCATGAGGAGGGCGGGCACCATCAGGCATTTCTAAAATTGGGTCTGATTGTAGTAGAGCAGATGAGAGAGTGTCATAGACACCCTCGCCAAACTGCCCTCACTCATTTCTTGTATTCTTAATCCTCTTTCTTTCTCTCGTTCTAGTCTTTTCTCCTGTCTATGTGCAAAGATTTCATTTCCTTCCTTAGAAGGATGGACCCAGATTTTCTTTTCCATCCAACACATCCAAACACTCCTGTCCAAAATTCAGTTCTGTTCTGAAATCATCTGTTCCCAATTTGCTGCGTGATCCTTGCTATTTTGATTGCCTTTCTCAGCTGGAAGACTAGATCTTCAGGAAAAGATGTAGAATTTCTTTCTGCTTCTAAAACACTGTGCAACTGCGAGGCTCTGCACCTAAGAAGTCTCACCTAGGATGGGATTCTTTAAGCCAAATGTCAACATATACACCAGAAGACCTACTTTTGCTCAGTCAGTGAATTCAGAGTGAATATTTTGTGATGGAACTGGCATCTAATCATCTTGCTGGTATCTAGTAAATGAACGAGGTAACAGAGAAGCAACAGACATCATGCATCATACATATAATAAAGGCAAAGAGATTAAAATACGAAAAAGAGTTAGTGGTCTGGAAAAGAACGAATAGTAAAAAGAAGCAAAAATCCAACAAATGTTGCCCATGTTGACATTGTAAAAAGATAATTAGTTCCTACAGATATGCAGAGCACATTCGTCTAAACTAACTTGAGAGGCTTACAGAGCCTACTTCCTTTATAGTCAAAGAAAAGAAATAGGTATATTGGGAGAGCAATTAATCTGCCCTGTTTAAGATGTCTGCCTTAGGAAGAGGTGAACTGCATTTTAGATGTGTCTGTTTCTCCCCATTAACTACAGAGTGAGTTTAGACAATTAGTCCAGGCGTAGATGTCTATTGGCATCTCATAGTAGGTAAGAGGAGCCTCAGTGGCCATAGCAGAAGGGATGCTGCAGTGCACACTGTGTCGGGAGCAGTGTGGCAGCCTTCCACCGTGACTAACCATGGGGAGAAAAGGGATGGGCTGCACAGCCAGAGCTTCATGCACATCGGTGCAGCCAGTCCCCTGCAAATGGTGCCAAGTGGTATGCAATAACTCAGCCCACGCGATGGGAAGGAAACTGTGATAATGTCCTACATACAGCAGTTGCCTCCATCAGCTCCTTGTATGAGATGAAATCAAGGAAGAGTTGCATCCTTGTAATTACCTTTGTTCCTTTCCAAGGCATCCAGACTCCAGGTCCCCTCGTCTGCTAGACTCTCATCATGGCCTCTTGCCTTTCTTGAACAGCCCTTCCCACAGCACTCCCAGGGCTCACAGCTACAGCCTGGAAACCCTCAACCAGCCAACTTCCCAGGGTTTCTCTCTCCTTTGTATCCCTCTTGTCAGCCCCTGTCAATACTTGTCTCTCTCCAGTCATTTGCTACATCTATGCCCATGCAGACTATTGCATCAGTGAAGCAAATTCTCATGGGTGCCTCTGCACCCAGCCACCCACACTCCCCTGCTCAACCCAATGGGGCAGGTGAGACCCTTCTCTAAAGCACTAAGGAAGTCAGCACACAGCGGGGAAGCTTCACTTGCAATTTTTGTTTTTAGCCTGGCTCCTAACAAGGCACTTTTAGATTCAGAAGGATCTTTGGAGCCAAAAAAAAAAAAAAAAAAAAGTGCCAAAGGCATAAAAGGAAAGAATACAGACAAAAATTAAAAAGCCACAGAAATGCTCAAAGAAATATTTCAAAGAGGTGGCAATTAGATTTAGCTCCTCAGAATGATGTGACAGTTTCAAAGGCAGAAATATTTGACATTCAGTAGCATAAGAACTGGTGGAAAATTAACTCCAAGAATGTCTAGCCATGAAGCCAAATGTTTCTTCACCTACAGAAGTCAGCTGCAAGAAAACCAAAACCTTTAGTTTGACCTTCAAACAACAATTAGTGGCTGATTTATTGACATGGTTTTCCAGAAAATGGACAATGCTTATGAAGACATCGAGAAGACTGTACAATAAATTATATTTTCTTTGAGCTTCAAGGGATGTAGCCAATTTTCCACTTTAAACAAGCTCTGCCAGGGTGTCCTTTTGTTAGGTCTAAGAATTAAAATCAAACAAAACAACAGCTTTATTGTAGCATGTGGTTTAGCAATAGACCCCAGGCTACTGCTCAATATTAAATCTGCACAATAAAAAAGAGGAATAATTACACACTTTGTTACGGAAATTACATGATAAGTTCATTAGAAACCTCTCTGAAAATAAAGCTAAGTACATGGTAATTCAGTTTTCCACTACCAAGTTATCTCCTCACTGTATTTGAGGGAAATTGTGTTCTGCATGGGAGTCAGAGATCATTGTAAGTTGCGAGGTTCCATACTCCCTTCAGTTGGAGGAAGGAGAAACTCTGTCAGAGTTACTTTTCATTTTTGAAAGTTGTTTTTTCTTTTCCCCTCAAGTGCTATGGTTATTGGTAGCAGCCATCTCTAAAAGTGCCTCCAAAGGTATGTGGCCCTCACAAAGCTGAGTTTAGGCTGTCAACATAACAAGTGAGATTTGTGCCATTTTTTGAAGTGCCTAAGTTCAATTTTTCAAAAGGGATTTGAGAACCTAAGAGCCCAGATCAACCACCCAACTCCTGCAGCATAGCAGGTCACCATGTGTCTGCTAAGCTGCAATACCTCTCCGTGTCTCTGCTTTCAGTCTGTGGCAGCTCTGAACTTACCTCCTAATATGAGAGGTTTAAATTAGGTCAAATTACATTGCATTGGTATGCACACAGGCATTCACTGCCATTCAGCTTACGCACAACCTCTGGAAACTCCTGGCCGGACAAGTTTGAGTAACCTGACCATGTGTTTGATCTCTAAGTACCACTCAAAGTCAACAGGGCTTAGTAACAAAGGTACTTCTGAAAATTTTAGTCAGAAACTGGCAATTGCTTGTGAAGTACCCATGTTTGATTGATTTAAGGAGATCCTTGCAATTTTAGGAATACAACAGTAGGCAGCCTGTAAGAGGACAATACTTGCTAAAGGAGTTGCTTGTCATCAGATGATCAATCTGGCATTGGTCCTTATGCCACATTGTATGATGGATTGTCCTCATATAGAGCTTTGCTGCTTAAGTTTGCTTTACTATCTTCTCTGTGGAAAGTGTATAATTTGTGTGATGACACAGATGAGGAGGATGAATTTCATTCATCACAAACCCACCAAAAATCCCAGCCAAGGAGCAAAGCCCCACACGATGACTTGTAAGGAGACTTCAGCCCTGGAGACGTCTCCATACACCTCCCATCCACCCATCACAGGATGACAATGCTGGAAACACAGCAAAAAATTCTTTACCTCAGCACTGACAGGCGAGGACCCAGAGAAGAAGGTCTTGGGGAGTGCCTGAGATACTTGGGAGCAGCCAACGTTTCCGTGTGTGTGGTTACCTGTGAGTTGCAGATTGTTTTTATGACATATTTTTCTGAAATGCTCTCATTCTGGGCACTTAGTGCTTTGCTGTAAGGAAGCTGGGCAGCCCTTTCATAACCCTGCCATTTTTTCCAGACACAGCAGAGCAATAACGGTTGAAAAAAGTGAATGCCTGTGATTCGTGTGAGTAAAGTCATTCAAAGCAATCACCAGAACGTGCCTTTGTTCAGAGACAGCTTATACTGGAAGAATTTCCTTTTGCGGATACAATCAGGGGTTACTCTACCCCTGCTGGCTCTGTAAGCTTTGGTGGTAGATCACAGATTTTAGCAATTCCCTACTGCCGTGTCACTTTGTTTGGCTCGATGCTGAGCTCCCGGTCTGCCGGTTGCCCAGAAATCCTGTACGAAGGACACTCGGCGTAAGTGGCAACCGTCACCTTGCACATGAGTCTGGCAGCTGGGACTTGTTGGACTTGCAGCAAATGCTTCAATCAATTGCCATTAGAACTGGGCTGAAATCAGACCACTCCGGATTGCCAATAAAGGAAGGTCACCTTGTGCCATATAGCACGTGTACATCCTGATTCAACCTGACTTTAATTCTGGATTGAAATAAGAGAGACTGAGTATGAACTGGTTCAAAGTGAACACCAAAGTTTTGTATTAGATTTTAAGTAACTGATTCTTGGTCCATGTTGATGAAGCAGATTAATGTTAGCATACCACATTTAGAAATGGGGAAACTGATATAGACATTTATGTCTAGTAACGTTTAGGTGGTTAAGTTGTTAGGTGAACACTTCAGGATAAAAAAACCCCATTTGACTTTCTACAGCAATGTAAGGAGAAGGTCTACAGTGTCTCGCACTAGCCAGAAACTTGGCAGTCCTGCTCAGGGGCTGTTTTTAAAAATTACTCTAGCCCAGCATCCCAAGCCACACAGGGAGTCAGTGAGAAGAGCCAGGTGAGAGCTAAGGAGTTTCTAATCACAGTTTGTGTTTTCCCACTTCTAACTCAAGCTTCTGGACTAAATATAAAGTGAGCTGTCAAGTAAATGCACTCGCGCCATATGCTAGACACATCACAAAGCTTTGTTGGCCATATAAAAATCGCTGCACATGGGAACAATAACTCTTTCTTGAAAACCAAATAACTATTCTGATCTAAATCAATCAGGCCTGAGAAAGACAGAAAATCCACCCCTTTCAGGATACGGTCATTGCGCAGGTGTTAGGAATATAACAGAAATTAAAAAACCCACACTATCTGGTACCTGCCCTTCTCAGGGCTATTGCTTTTCACTGTGAGCTGTCAGACCTCTTACACCAACATTTTAGCCAGAGGAAATACCCCTGTCAGCGACATAACCCCTTACAGGTCAGAGTCCTTAACTGGAAATCAGCCCTCTCGCCTGATGGAGTGATCGCTGCGGAGCACATAGTGAAGTGTCAGTCAGGTTTTTCCCTGCACTTTTGCTCCACCATTCTTCATTTTCAATGTATGATAACTTGAGAATTAAATGCAAAGCAAATAATTGGTAGAAAGGTGGGACAGTCACTGCTTTTTCAGATGTGTCATGTAAACTTTAAAGGTAACTGTATGTCTCCAAGTTCCATTTCTAACTGCAAATTTGTTTGAAAGCATAAGGACAGTTGTGTCTGGGTAGATCTAATTTGTTGTTTATATTTACATGGAGCTCTGGAGACTTTTGAGCATGCTGTTGTACAAAAACCCAACAACGGAAAGGAGGACAGCACATCAGAAAACCTACGCACCTCAGAGAGAGGTGACAGAGGCACAGATGGGGCAGGAACTTTCACTTTTATTTTCACACTACCTTGTGTAATGAGCTTAACTGATTGCTGACCAGGACTCTCAAATGCAACAAAAATGCAAGCCAACAACAATAACAAGAGGGAGGGAGCTCAGCTTCCTCTGTCTCGCCAGGGCTTTTTCTGGTGGGACAGGGTTGCCTGAGGAGGGGGGACGGGTTTTCCCACAACCCTTTTCTCCATTTGGGTCATTCTGGGACACGTTTGTGAACTGCGACCGTGTCCCTACACTGACACCCCAAATGACCCCAGCCGGGGCCACGGCCGCTCCATGCGGGACTGGGATCTAAGTAGTTCCCTTTAAAAACAACTGGCTCTCTGCGGGCTGGAATGAATGAACCTAATTAGCTCTGGTTTGTATCCCATGGCTGAGCAGGCACCAGCCCTGACCGAAACCCCTCCTGGGACTGGGGCATCTCTGGGGCCCTGCTCCCCTGTGTGCTCGCCGAGCTGTGCTAAGGGCACCCTTCCCTTGGGCAGGGTACCGTCTCCCTGTCCAACCTTGAGGACAACCAGCACCCAGCTTCAGAAGTGGCTTGGGTGGAATGGAAGGACAGCAGATGAACGTGCACACGGGTGGAGCGGCTGCAGTGTTTCCAAGGCAGGCATGCAAACAATTCAGTGTTTATGATTTTAAATATTACGATTGCAAACGCAGTGATCCATGTGGGAAAATATGAAGGAGAGAAAAGAGGGTTGTGGGATGACCTGGAGGAACACAGCAAAGTTAAAGAGGGGGATTTGCAGCCGGGTTCTTCAAGGTCAGCCACCAGTGTGGTTATCATTAAATGTTGCAAATAGAAGCCAAAACAGAATCTTGTGACAGCAAAATTCAATTTTTAGAAGTGGTTTGGGGTTTGTTTGCTTGTTTGTTTGTTTGTTCAGCTAGCACCACACTTCTTTATCCTTATCATGCTGCCCGAAATCTACTTTGCATATATAACAAGTCCTCAACAAAAATCTCGTGGTCTGATCAAAGCCAGCAAAGGGAAAAGATCAAAACACCGGTGACATTGCACGCAGCTCCAGGGAGCTCTGTGTCACACCTGCGTGTGTGTATACAAACAAAATCCTCTCTGCGTGATGCACCAACAGTAGACGAGATTCACGGAGTGCGCACGTCAGGAAGCAGCACCGTGCTGACAAAACTGCGTGGTGGCCATCTGAAATAACCAGCTGCAGAGCAGAACCTTCCCAGGCACGCCTGGATACTCGTCCCCATGCTAAAACCTGGATCTTGCAGCTATTTTTTTCACATACAGAAAAAATACTGTGAAATCTTTAAGATTTGTCGTAAATAGTAGCGTAAAAAGTGATTGCGATAGCCCCACTGCCTGGTGACTTGACCCTCCTTGTGTGGCTCCCACTTGGCTCACCATCGAAGTGCTGCTGAAGCCACAGTGTATTTTGCTGGGCGTGACAGAGGGCTGTACTTTCAATGACAAATTCATAAATTCAGAGATTCATAAAGACCAGCAGAGACTGTTATGATAATTTATTCTGACCTTCTCCGTCATGTGCGTTATGGAGTATCGTATATATATATGTATTTATATATATAAGAATCACTGAGTGCCGGTTCATGGAGCTTGACTTTATCATCTGACTCAAAAATCAGACTAGCATGCTACTTGTCTTTCCCTCCTCACTGCTTACAATCTTTATTTGGCTTCAGTGGACTTGTCTTTCTCAAACTTTTCTCTATATTCCCGTCAGATCTCTGTCTGTAGATGCACCTTCAGACCCAAGGACTCTGCCTGCCCAGCACCACACAAGGCAGAGTTTGCTAGAGCAATCTCCCTGATCATGTTTCGTGGCCCAGGCCAGCTCAGCTTGCTCCCCAGTATGAGCAGCTATACTGTGTCTGTGCAGTGCCATCGAACAGAGATGCTTGAGGAAACTCCAGGACTGGGAGTCTGTCTCTAGCTCTGCTTTGCTGTTTCTCTCCCACAAATTCCTCCCCTTCTCCATGTCCCTCAGGCATTTTCCATGTACAGCTCCCAATCACTGGCAATATGTCCTCCTTTGCTGCCCTGACTCTATTGCTTGGATGTATTTGTGCTCAGCTACCTGATTACTTTTAATTCCTTTCTTTGTTTTATTGATTTTGCCATAACTGAATCCATCTGCTGCATCTGACTGATGGGAGGATGAGAAGGCTGTTTTTCAAATGGCTTCTTTCCTCTTTAAAAGAGTGGTGTTTTACAGAACTCAGCAAGAGAGTTTTGGTGCTGTCTAGAAATTTCCACAGAACACGTTCTGTATCATTTCATTACCACTCAGCTATTTGCTGGTTATTATTAACAAATTTGATTATGGTGGGTCAAATTGTATGTGAAACATACAGTGTTCCCTTTCCCTTGTTCCTCCAAACAGCTATTTGTGCCAGCCATGTACTGTGCTCCAAGCCAGCAACAGTCCCACAACTGCCAAAAACGCAGTTGAAGCAGGAGTCTCCTGTATTTTCATCTTTCCACTTGCTCCCTGGCCAACATCCTCAGCTACCCTTGAAACTACCAGCTCCCTACAACCTGCTCGGCCCGTGCAGTGATCTCCTCCCCATCCACAGCTCCCTTCCCCGGCAGTAGGCGAGAACGAGGAGGTGCACTGGAAATAGGAGAGACCTCTTCGGTTTGCTTTCCATGTGGCCCCGATTGCCAACGGTCCGCCTGTTTTAGCCAGTGGGAACTGTTTTTGGAGGAGATGAGTGAGCCAGATGCTCAGCAAAACCCATCCTGAGAGCAGTGCTGGAGGGAGCAGAACAAAAGGCAGCAGAGATGTTTTAGAAAGGATGAGCAAAAAAAATGGGAACATGGGTGGAGGAAAAGCAGACTTCTTGACAGCTGCTGGTTGTGTGCTCCAGCACCAAGCCTTCCTCCATGGCTGGTCAGCATCCGTACACTGTTCACACTCTTCATTCCTGCAAGTACCCCTGCTTGACTCAAGGAAGTTGCTCACCTGAACACGTTACGTGGTTGTCCTGCCTTCAGAGGGCAGATGGTGACACCAAGACAAGCTTTGCAGCGGTTCTCCATCTGTAGATGCCAGATCGTGCTTCTTGGACAGACACAAAGATAAAGCCAACTTTTTCCTGACTCAGCCTCTCCATCTGTAGATGCCAGATCGTGCTTCCTGGACAGACACAAAGATAAAGTCAACTTTTTCCTGACTCAGCTTGGCTTCCATAAGCTCAGCTGCTATTGCAACATATCACAATGACTCCCTCATTGTACACTGTACATTTCACAGAAAGTTTATCAGTATTTTTTTAATGCAGATGCACTGAGCACAACTTCCTGCCTTATGGCCAAGCACAACCTTAAAACCATGTGAAAAAAACATCAAAGCTCTGTTTCCATGGTAATTAACTGTCCTGAATGCTGGATTTGTGCATAACCTCTGTTATCAATTCATCCCATAGCCTTGGGGGGAAGATTCGCTTTTCAAGTAGCAGAATGATCTAACACCTCAAATCTGAAGGTAGGACCAAAGAGTTGGCCAACGTGACTGATGCTACCTCTGTTTCGGCCTGTTCTTGTGTTCCTGCAAAATGGGGCCAGTGATGAATCCCAGCCGGTGTGCTACCAGCCTTTTGAATCCTCCCATGCATGCAACGCATCTGCAGCTCTTCCCCTCTCGTGGCTTATGGTAGCGGACATAGCCAAGGACAGTGTGAAGGTGGGTGAAGGAGGAGAAGGTTGATGAGTGAAGATGGAGAAGGTTCAAGGGTGATGCAGAGGTTAAGGGAACTTCTCCAAGGAAGTTAAGAGAGTGCCTTAATGGTTAAGTGAAACCTGTCCAATGTTACTTCAAGCCTTCTGGCTGACATTTTGATATAACATGTATGATGGAAATCAGCATTTTAATTTCTGCAATAACTGCCACAGTACAAAAGTATTGTTCAGAAATTTTCTATTACTGTCTGGAGTGTTAGTTTTTATGGTGCCATATACATGTGCAGTATGGACAAGTTACAGTTGCCATGGGAATGTTAGTAATGAAATTCTTGAGTTCTCAATGCTTAAAAATCTCAAATGAGTTATAAAGGAGACTTGTTTGCATTTAATTTCCTTAGTTAAAGGCAGAAAAAATAATTCCCACAAACCTTTGTGACAAAATTTGCCAAACTAACACTCCTTCATCTTAAAGCTTTGTTCAAGTTTTGTTGCAACAAATCTCTCATGTATCCCTCATTACTACGATGAGAGGGAAATGTTTTTTGACTAGCTCTGAGGAAATGCAATGCCCTTCCTGCCACTGTCATTTTCCCAGTGACAGTTGTTCAACATGAGTTCTGGAAAGATGAAATTGTGTTCAGGGCACAGAGTGAGAACCCTGAAACCTGGGAAATATTTCTGGTCTTGGGCAATCTTCAGCATCTCCCCTGACTTCTGGTTTTTGATTTTGCTGTCTGTAAAAAGAAGCTTTTGCTGCTTATCCACCCTTTTGGTTTTTTTCCTGGGTCTACTCAATAGTGAGTCCAGAGTGCTATTGGAAGTGTCAATGAGGTTGAGATAGGGAATTGAAAAAATCCAGGTTAGTATTCATGCTGTGTAAATAAGTTATGTCAGAATATGTAAGCATCAGGTCTGTTTTGGGAATTACAAAGGAGAATTTTCCCCCCAGTAGGTATCACAATTTTCTGTTTTAAAACACTGGTTGCCTCCACGTGATCTCCCACTTCCCCATCCCCACTAGCGCGCATCACCTGGCATTCATCAGCATCCTCTTCTTCTTCCGAAAGACAGTTCCTTATTATATCCCAAGCATGCACATGACTGAAAGGTTTCATGCTCTTACCTGCACACTGAGATTGAGCACTATCGCATGTGAGTTTCTTCAGTTCTCAGGTTGTTAAGTGGGAGAGGAGTTTACTGTTATCACAGCCCAATGTTGGTTTTGTTTATGTGGGAAATCCTCTCTTTGAGAATGATTTTTAGAAAGTTTCTGGTACTTTTGATCCCCCTTCCCCCCCAATTAAAATTAGGTCTTAACCTCCTTTTGGCAGGAAAGGAATAAGGTCTAGGACCTGAAGACCACAAGCAACCACATACCACCAGGAAAACAGTTCATTTTTATCCTGATAAATGAATAGTTGCTGGAGCAGAAACTGACCACAGGACAGCCAGAGCAGCTCTTTCAAGTTAATTTGCTTCTCCTTCAGACCTCGTTCCACAGCTCCGATAACAATAAAGGATGTAACAACAGGCAATGCCCTCTCCAGAAAAGCACCGTGAAGTTCCCTGTGTATTTGAAGGCAACATCAACGGGAACTGCAGGGTCTCAGGCTAAAGTACATAGGGTGCCCTAACAACCTGTTACTCTCAAAGCTGTAGTTTACAGGCTAGGTACACATCCGGTAGGAGTGCATTTGTAGCAAAGCCAAGGTATTTGTAGAGTTTGCATCTGCAACACAAAATGTATTTTGCACTCAGGGAAGACATAAGGTTATGTTTCTGTTTCAGACACATATCTAAGATGTATGCACAAAACATGAAATCACACTGCTGCTTTCCAGTCTTTGAAAACTGCATTCAGGACAGTTTTAAGTGAAAAGCTTTGCCAGTACACAGCTGAGGATTGTAGGGATGTATGTGGAGTGTGAAACGAGGACAGGAAGCTTGGGAGCCACAACCCTTGGTTTGTCTGTGAGGGGTCATGCACTCTTTAAAGTGTTATAGTACAACCGTGTAATGGTCACAAGTCCGTGTGAAGGGGGTGAGATGGGCACTTGATATTAAGGATATAGGTATATGGGTGGGAAGAGAGAGAAAGGATATGGAGGAGCTGTGGTAAGAGATGGAGGGAAAAGGGCATAGTCTGAAGTTAGTTGAGAAAGTGAAAAAGAAAAAATGAAAGAGAGGAAAGAAAAGGCAAAATAGACAAAGAAGAAAAAAACATATAAACCAGAGACCCAGAGAAGTCAGAAAATGGGTAAGACAACTTACAACAAGATTGATTCATGTATTGCACAGTTATTAGCAGTGACCAAGAATGAATAATAAGACAATGAGCACAGGTGCCTCCAATCTGCTCTGTCTTCCATAGCGCTCCTTTATGGACCCTGGCATTTCGGAAACCTGGATGTATTGAGGAGGTTGGACAGGAAACTGTGGGGAGTAGGTGTTTCCGCTCGCCCAGCTCTACCGCATAGTCTGTGCATTAATCATCAAGTCTTGGAATCTGGAGAAGAAGCAGTCGTTTGGGGAAAATTAAAAGGCAGGGCTTGAGTGTGAAAGAAGGGTTTGTATGTAGCAGTAGAAGAAGAGGGATCTAGTGATCAAATGCTAGTAAGAAAATGACAGAAATATTTTACCTTTCATGAATGTATTCTCACTCATTTATCCGATAGCACTTTACAGACATGTAATTGTTGACTACAGAACTGATTCAACATTGATGTGAGCAAAGGAGGTATCCTCAATGAACCTCGTATTGACATTTGCTCTACTCCAAATTAAAAGAATACCTAAATTTAACAGCTTGGGTCTGATTCTTAATAACACTGACAATGTCTGTATTCATATAAATATACATTTTTATATATATCTTATTTTTTCATTTGCTGAAAATAGAGCAATCAAAAAAGGGGAGGGAAAATTGTTCTAGAGGACAAAACTAGGACTGATTTCTGAAAATGTCAGCCACTTGCTTTATATATGAATTTACATTTGAGAAAAATCAACATAGAGCCAGATGAAGAAGAAGAAAAAATAATAAACCATTACTGAATTACATTATGAATAGCATTGTTTAAATGAGTTGTTTCATAACTCTGAATCAGATGTTCTTTTTCTAATTATTCCCAACACATGTCCTGTACTGGACAGTGTTAACCTTTCAACACAGAGAATATGAATTCTCAGTTTCAAATGTCATCTGAATTCCTAAATCTCTAACCTTTCAGGGTTCGAATTACTTGTGTCCAAGCTGACTAACTTCTTGAATGGGACTCACATGCTGGATTACAATAGTGAAATTTGGTTCAGTGGAGCAGATCCTTGGATATTAAGCTTCAGAGACATTGTGACAGCTCTGCCATCAAGGGCTTGACCTGTAAGGGGCCAGTGGCTTAATCCTTTACAAAATACCATGTGTCCTCAACATCTTGTAAAGGTGCTGGCAGCTGTGTTAGCTCGATACCTTGGAGAATTGCTTAGCATCTCTAAAAACTGAGTCATCAACTGATTTCATAATCTACTTTTTTTTTTTTTTTTGGGTTGGTTTTCTTTGTCTCTTGAAAAATCACAGCAAAAATCACAACAATGTTGTTAAAGCTGAAGATGGGGCATAAATGGAGCTTTTAACCAACCCCATCCCCTCCTCCAAATTTAATGATTCAGATAAAATGGAATGACATCCAAACCAACCCCAAGTTGTTTTTGTTTTTGCAAAACCAAAATCTGAGTGATGAGGTTTTGCAAAATTCAAACCTAAACCACTCCAGTTTGTCCATTATAGACATGAGACTGAACTCAAAACCTTTTATCTGGGCCCTCTATCCCCTCTGGACTCCGGTGGTTTGGCTAAACATGGAACCTGGATTTAAACCATGCCTGATTTGGGTTGTGCAAATCACAACCTGATAATGTAGTTCTTCAAAACCAAAACCATAACATGGCCTTCTTGTTCTATCCCTAATTAAATTAAATGCTTTGTGTCTACAGCATTATGGAGACTGAAATGTACAGAAGAACATTATCAGCATAACACAACCTTCTATTTTATTCATTCCCAAAGGGCCTGATCCTGAAATCACAAAGCCCTCTCTCGCCTCATCAGATAGTCCTTGTGGGCACTTGGTGAGATACGTCTGCTTTGAAGAAGGCTGCTGCTGCTTTCTTTGAAAACAGTGAATTAACGTTCATCGAGTTCAAGAGCAATGTACCCTTTCTCACTTGTATTTTCTGGGTACTTTGTTATCCCATGTATGTGGAGGTTGCAAAATCTCTTCTGTTTCAGGAGGGGCTGAAGTAGAGCAGAATTGGCCATGCCCTTGTCATCAGAAGAGAGCAGGTTTATTTCTTGAACAAGTTTTTTCAGCCTCTGACCTCATATAAACCTGGCACCAAAAGAAACAGGGCTGCCTGTATGGCATCTTCTGGCATTTCTGATAGACTCTGCCATCTTGTCCATCTTGCTAACAGAGTGTCTCCTGGCATAAAAGCAGCCGATGCAGCTCCTAGGACCGTCCTAAACACCTTCCTGGGCAGAGGCATAGCAAGTTCTCTAAGGACTTTCTGTGAATCTTTGCCCATCCTGGATTTTTGCTTGTGGTGGATGTATGCTTTCTCAGCTTTGGCACTGTCTCTGCCTTCCCTTGTTGCCACAAGCGAGGGTCCAAGGGCAGTCCTTTGCCACCCCTGGACTGTCTGTGGACTACTTTGAAAAGACCAGTGAACGGTAACTAAGAAAGACAAGCCTAGTGGTAGTAGGATTTAAGGCAGTATTATGTACTCCGCCTCTCAAGCGTAATGTTTTAGGGGGTCTGCAAATAAAGAGACGCCTGAAAACCACCATGGGTGTTCACAGAGAGGTCTCCTGGAGATCTGGGAAGGGAGATGGGTGCTGCTGAGAAGCCAGCTCCACCCTGGCTCCTGAAGGAGGCAGAGCATCCCAGCTCCCCCCGCAGAGGACCTGCTGCTTTCCCAGTAGCTATGCTAACAGACCAAGAGTCCTTTTTCTAGGGCTCAGAACTGTTCCAGGCTAAACTTAAGAGAATGCTTCACTTTATTTATTTACCTGGATCCCATTTTCTGATGTCTTCGTTGTTTCTTACAGGTAAATTTTTACTTCTCTGTTAGCGTTTTGCTGTTGCTGCCATTCTCTGCTGATTTTTTCTGTTTATTTTTTCATGTTTGGATTCCAGTAGGTCATTTAGAAGGAATAATGGCAAAGGAGAACTTTTTAAGAGCAGCATAGGCAGATTAAAAACACCCCACCCTTTAAATACCAAAATCTGTGAACTTAACAGTAATAGTTTTCCTTGTCTACTCCAAGAGCTAAGACTCGTACCCCTTTCCATACAGTTACAAGCTACTCTGAGGAGAAACAGTCACAGAACCGGAGCAAGCTGGACATTTAACCAGATAGCTGGCACAATTACAATTATACCACAAGTCAGCTTGGACTAATAAGTTGAATGAAACTCAAAGCCCAGTGTCTTTTTTCGCCCTAAGCAATTACTTTTATCCAGTATGTTCTCTTAAAAAGAAACAGGCTGAACGCTAAGGACATAAATGCAATCCTGTGTGCCTAAAGTTAAACAAGGAAACCCGTGCCAGCAGTGCCTCCTTACCCTGCCCAGGAGCCCCAGGGGAGGGGATGTTGTGGGTTCATCCCCTTTTTTCATCTACAGTGCAGGGCAGGAGGAAGAGGGAGAGTTTTGTTTCATGAGAAGAACAAGAGAGGGGTCTTCTTCCTTTCTCCTTTTCAAAGTCAGGAAGGAGGAGGCAGTCGAGATGGGGGTAGAGGAACGGAGGGAGGTCAGGGGAGAGGGTTGTACCTTCTCTTTGGCATCGTGGGCTCCCTCCAGAGAATCCCACCACTTCATTGTTAAAACAAGCAAAACTTCCTTCCCCTGCCTCGTATCTTCCTGTTGACCCAGAGCATCTCTCTCCCAGTCTTCAGTTGGTACCACCAGGATATATTGCTTTTCAGCAATCCCACCTGTTGGACAGTTTGCAGGGCTGGGGTGGAGCAGTAAATGTGCATGCCTTATGTCTGCGTCTCTGTAGTACTGCACATCTGGGTAAGATTAAACAAAGCCAGGGGCGGGAAGTGCCAGTATAACAAATCGTACGAGCCATAAGAGCTCAATTTAGGACCTGTGCATATGTTTTCAATGCTAATTTGAAGCAAACCTTTTCAGATTCATGCTTCAGTGTCCTTTTGCAATGTCTAGAAATGATGTAACTCCAACGCCTTTCATCCTTAGGACTATGCTGTTACTTGGCCTATCCTGCTCAGGCCCCTAACACAAAACTATATGGTTAACAACTCAGAAATTTTCCTGTCAGAGCAACCACCCCCACAGAGCTTTTTGCCAGACTGTCACTAGAAATTTGCCCTGGTGTGAAGCCAGGCCCAGCCCTCGAAGTTTATGGAAGGGGAAGAGCCCAAAGCCATTAGGATCCCTTACATGGACCTTGATATGGCTCCTCTGGAAGGGCTGAGCCCCGGCAGGTCTGAGTCCTGTGCTGCTTAAGCCCCCGACAGGTCCCTGGGCTCTGACCCTGCTAAGCATGGTGAGGACTGAGCCCCGGTGACCGCCTCGGCAGCGTGCCTGGAGGGCAAAGTCGCTGGAGGGCTGTCTCTGCCTCCTGCTATCTCATGGCATCCAGCTGCCCTTTGTGAGCTGGGAC
Source organism: Cariama cristata (assembly GCF_000690535.1). Taxonomy (NCBI): domain Eukaryota; kingdom Metazoa; phylum Chordata; class Aves; order Cariamiformes; family Cariamidae; genus Cariama; species Cariama cristata. The sequence continues at coordinate 62,643 of NW_009601987.1, read as the reverse complement.
TAAGCTGGGCAAATGTCAAACCACCTAAAAATATGGGTGTTTCAAAACTTGCTGCTCCGGAGCAAAGCGAACATAAAAATACTGGGGGTTTATCTAGCTGCACTAAATCTGGGTTTGATTTAGAACAGGCTGGATAATATTTTTCCACTCCTGTCCCCTCTACTTTTTAACAAGATCAGGATAAGCTCCAAAGGACACCCTCTGAATCTGACCCGTAAGCTCAGCTCCATAGTTCTCCTCGTGTCGCACGTAGGTATGACCAGAGAGAAGCTGAAGGAAGCACCACCAGCTGAAGGAAGTGGGGAAGAGCATGGCCATCCCCAGGGACACTGATGTGGCAGGTCAGAGGGGAAAAGTTTTAGAGTTTGGGTGTTGAGTTTTTCAATGAGAGAGAGGAAAAAAAGACCTTGAAAGAAGATACTTGTGAGAAAATTCTCCTCCAAAGACAGTCATGGTGGAAATATTTTTGAGAAGCCCAGTCTTCAGATCTGCTTACTGCATTTGATTGAGTTGCACTCAAAAGTTGTTAAAAGCGTTCCTTCTAAGAAGGGCTATCCTTCCTCCCATCCATCTGCCGTGAATAACAGGCTTCCCACCATCAGACGCAAAACCTTTGAGGCAGAACTGGCTCGAACTATAAAGTTAATAGCATGTCCATAAATAAGTGAATTATCCTCAGACATTTTGGTGGATCTCTTAAAATATTTACTTTTTAGGGGCAAGTTGGGTAATGGGTTTTCCTCAAACCTTAAAGTTTTAGTGGGCAACAAAGAATGCAGAGTGGAAGCTGCTTACCAGATGTTCCACAGCCTGTAGAGATAAAAGGAGATTGTTTTTACAAGTATAAATAGTGATATAGTAGCCTGCACGGTGTAAAGTACATTTTTTTATTAAGTCATTATGCAGTTGGACAAATTATTTTCCATATTTCCCAGTCATAACCTGCCTCATCCATACTGAATTTTTTGGCAGTTCTGACTGCTTCTTTTTCACTTTACAATGCTGGCAAACTTATTAGGAACTTTTTTTTTTAAAAAAAAAACTCCTCAATTTTATTGCTTTAGTAAATTAAAATGACATCATCTTTTGAAACTTTAGGTAAATCTAATGAAGCTAATCTCATTAATAGAGTGCAAAAATATCCTAACACTGCAAAGTGATTAAACAGATTGGGGAAATCGCTTACTGCAGAAGACATACCCAAAGGCAACAGAGGATTCAGATCTGCCTCCTGTAAATGAACGTGACTTGGTTAGCAGTGCCGCACTAATTTACTAGGTGTTGTAGATCTGATCCTTAATTTATAAGAGTCAAACAATCAGAATAAATTGGGTGAAAGTCTTTAAAGACACAGCAAGAAGGTAAAGGTTTATTGTGCTATAGGATCTACTACCTTTTTAATTTTTCCTTACTATGTTCATGAAGTGAAAACCTTGAAATCTTGTCTCTGTTTTCAGGTCACAGTAAATAAAGAAACTTGAAGAAGCAGATAGTGTGCTGTCACGAAAAGCACATGGGAACTCCCCTTTGACTCCTGTCTCAAACAGGATTCCCCAGAAGTTTGTTGTCTTTTTGAGTCTGCAGGTTTAGTTTGGTTGTATGTGCTTTATGTGCAGTTAGCCTTTTGCAGAAAAAAAATGGAAAAAGAGAATAAGAAAAATATCTAGTTTTTCTTTGACCTCCTCCCCTGGACCATTTTTTTCTTATAGCCTTATAATATCAGGATACCCAAATTTCTCTCTATTCAAATGGGTTCTGTCCTACAATTGCTTTTCAAAATTGCAGCTGAACATAGAAAGCAGGAGGATGTGCAATCTTTGCCTTCATCCTGCACAGAAGGGATGACAGGAGCCCGAGCAGACAGAAAGTGATAAGATTTTGCATTAAGTCACCTTTAACAGTATGCATAAGACGCTTGCTTTTATTAAGCACCGGAGTCAGGTGATGCAGACCATAGACAGATGAACTAGTCTGGCATAACTGACTCCTCTGTGCTTCTACCTGCAAAAAAAATAGGTTATTCCCAGAACTGAGGCTGAATAAAGCAGTATAAAGCTGAAGCACTTCTAAAATATCTGTGCTATTCTGGTTGTGATCAGGAGTGAAAGCACAGGTCCTGAGATGCTATTAAAAATCCCAGACTTTATGAAGTCCTAGAAAACAGGTGGTGAAGTCCTAGAAAACAGGTGGTAAAGTCCACTTCCAAAAGATTTCTAATCTCATGCTGTGAATTTTGTAGATTTGGATAGGCGTAGCTTTGAGAATTCATCAAAACTGAATTGAAATTAGAACTGTCAAAGATTAGTCTGTTGCTGGTGCTAGGAATTAAAGTAATATTATATGTAGCAGAACCTTGTAGCCTATATGACATCTAACAGAAATTGCCAAAATTCCTTGCTCCTGAAAAGACTTAATCTGATTTTAACATTGTGGACCACACTGTTTGTTTCAGGCAAGAGCATTTGACTCCAGTTTTATATTAATCTATGGTAAAAAATAAGATAAGATAATCCAGTGAAGTGCTAGATTGGACCATTTTAAGTGCACCGTCAAAATGTAAACCCTATGCGTTTGAAAATTAAAGCTCTAGTTCCTGAATTCAAACCTGTGGGATTATACTCTACAGTTCTGACTACATTCGATTTGTGAGATTTAAAGCACTTCTGTGTTTTCTTTCTTTTTCTTTTCAATCTAAATGAGAAATAAAGCCATGGAAAAAAATGGAGCATTATTCTTGGCTTTGGTTCATTTTCAGATCCAGACCCTGAACGCCAGCTGAAAGGTACCATGGACCTTAAATGCTGCTTTCTTGAACTGCCTTTGGTTAGAGTATGCTGCCTTTCACATCGATCAATGCAATCACTGCTTCTGAATTTTATGCTTGAACTACAGATGGGGTTTTAAAAATCCAAAGCTGTCTCAGTAATCACTACCTGAGTAAAAACTATCACAATATATTACTTGAAAATATAATCTAAATATTTTTGAGATCCTTCTAAGAATGAATGGCCAAAACATGATATGAGTGAAGGGATCCTTCTTCCTTTTTCCCAACCAGTAAAAGAGTAAGAGGTAATTCAAAGGTTTCAGAAATAACCAAACAAAAATAAGGAATTGCAGAAGAAAACTGGATTTCCTCCCATGAAAACATAAGAATAGGAGGAGAGATTTCATTCAGGAGAAAAAACAATCAATGAAAGTTTCTTATTTAATTGTAAATCCACTTGTATTTTCCACAGATGTTCAAACGGGAGCCAAAGAAACTTTAACAAGAAGTGCAAGATAAAAATAAAAAGATTAGAGACATCCTAAAATAACACCCAGACTTGTATCAGTGTTATATTTCAGCTGGGAAAAAGTCTGAGCAACAAAAGGAATTGTATTTGCAGTTTGAGAGATCTGCAAATAGCATTAGGAAAAATACATCTGCTTTGAAATTGCATATTGAATGACCCACGGGTGAGACAGTTTGTTGGCATATGATTCACCAGAAGTATCATATTTTAGATGCTTTTTATTTTTCAGTCTTTAGTTTCCCTGGAGTAGGGTGTCATCAGCTCCGTGCAATGCCTCGGTCAGGGTGTCATATGTACAACAGTAAGTCCCATAGAAGCAATAGCTGGTCTATGCTGTGAGGTACTTCATTATTTTTACTGAATGTTCCTATGAAACAAGGCTTTTAACTCTGTTTCACTTCAGAAACTCCTGTGAAAGACGGATCCACTTCTGCATTAGGAAGTGGGTGAGGAAAGTTGCAACATGCAGAACAATTCTCCTTAGTATGCGAGCAATACCCCATCCCTTTGAGCTAGCAGTCTGGTCTCATTTTGTATGCCCTCCTGCCAAAAACGTTTAGCGAGATGGTGTTTGGGTGTAAGTCTAGCCTGAAGTTTTGTTGGAGAGATGTCCGGCAGCTCCTGAAAGACCACAGGAGATATCAAAAGTCCAGCAGCAAGATCCTCCTCCAGGAGGGTAGGATTTAGATAACATTTTATTTAACATGGTGACTCCACGTCCTGCTCCTCTAGCAGGCACGTCATTGATCTGCGAGGCTTACAGTTACTGAGACACTGATGTGTTGCTTTTCATAGTGCTCATTCACTGAGCTCTACAGACAGTCTTGCCAGTCATCAACATCTCCAGTGTTTTCTTATTGTCTAAGTGCCTCGAAAGGTCCAGCCCCAGCTGGAAACAAGTAGGCATGGTATTTGCACATAGGAATTATGTAGGAAATTCTATATCTTGTAAGAATACTACCTGCTATATTAAACTTAGGTGGAATTTAGGCTTTGTGGCCCTAAGCTGTTGTTTTGAATGGTGGTTCAGTGCCACAGCATCTCGGGGTGATTTGGCTGCTCTGTACAAAGAGATGAAGCCGTTGCTTCCCAAAGCCAACGCCAAGAGGGCAGACAAAGCAGCTGTCTGGGCTTCCCAGTGCTGTCTGCTTCTACGTACCTCAGGTGCTGCTAAAACCGGCCGCCTCTGTGTAAGCACCAAAGGGTAAATTCAATTACCGTGTCTCCTGCTAGAGTGAGGTAACCAGACATCCCAGACTCCCTGCTTGGCCAGAAGACCTGCGATTTTTAATAGCCATTAAAAATATATTTATTTTTTGCTGTTCTTGGCTGATCTTCTCCTTTCATGCTGATTAACAATGCTCTGATCTTTTACTGCTGCCTTTTAGTAACATAACAGCCTTCCAAGATGGAAGAAGGCCATGCTATTCCTCTAACTAGTGTTTATGTACCCTGTAATAATTTTTCTTCCATGGTTGCTGCTTTTGCTAGTTTCTTTGACGTCCTATTCCATACATTTTATTTTCAATGTAGGGGCACTTCTCTTAATTTTCCACGAGGCCTTTTATTTGTGTTTAATTTAGAGTTTTGAGTGTTGCTTCTTTGTCTACAATCCTCGCGGACATTTAAGTTGCCAGCTGTGATTTTATGACATTGTTAATAATTTCTCCTTTTGTTCTAAATGGAATTTTCTCTGATACGTACTCTTTTGATTAATCTCAGGTTCTTTTCTGTTAACAAGGGACAGGATGGCTCAGGGAGTAGGCAACGGGATATGAAAACATTTGCCACTGTCTTGCTACTCCATGTCTAGACTAAGGAAGTTAACAAAATGTTTTTGTATGAGAAGGGTTTATCTTTTTTTTTTTTGGCATTTTATTCCTCTAATTTGATCCTCAAGATGCAATTTTAATAGCTGTTCAGAGTGTGACATTGCTAAAGAAAATGAACAGATTGCTACTTCATGCAGCAATAAAAACCAGTGTGTGTGGTGATGTTATTAGAGGAAAAATTCTGCATGTGTAATTGATGTTTTCCTTTCCTATATTCTGTTTGTTTATAGTGTAACAAAACAATTTACAGCTAAACCAACTGCATGTAGCAAGCAGATTGTTTCAAATGAAATCAAATTTGTTCTTCCAAGTGGCACACTGTGAGACCTGTTGAAGATTTAAGTAGCAGACATATATATATATGAATCCCTTTAATGTGCTTCTTTTTTTAATAAAGAACCCTAAATGAATGGAAACTTTTAAAAATTAACTATAATCACAGAAATGCTTCAGCTTTTGCAGGTGGGCAGAGGAAATACTACTTCACTGTATAAATCACTAAAAAATGTCTTGGCTTGCAAAGCGTCTGAACTCTGCTCCGTGCAGTATCAAAGGATTATGGGTGTTATGGAAAGAGAGCGTGGATTATCGGTATTAAATAAGAAGACTACCAGGGGACACACGGGACACAAGACATTGTGGATAAAAGGATTTACAGAGTGGGAGATTTTCAGTCTCCCCTTCATGACTTGATGCCTTCATAAAAGAAAAAACAACAAATATTTCTCTGCCAAAATAGGATGTTGGTTATTGCTGCACTCAGTGTTTTATCTCACGTTCTCCTGGTTCAGCTTTGGATCAGTGGATTTCACTCAGGTTGAGATTTGCCGCGGCTCTGATGCTTTCGTTCTTACAAGAGGGAGAGTTATCTTAATACCTCTATCAATTTACTATGTAATGACAAGGTCACAGTGTTACGAAATACGGATGCTCGTGGGAAAAAGAGGCAGAGAGTAGTATTTTATCTCTAGAAAAAACACTTTTGAAAGGACCTTTGCAGTACTTTCGAGTCAACCCAATTGGCAATGACCCTAGCTACATTTGGAGTCATTTGGTGGTACTTACCTGAGGCTAGCAAGCTACTGCTTCTGAAGGCTTAGGGAAGTTTAATTTCAAGGTCAACGCTGATTCACAATAAAAATGTGTATTTTGTTTTTACTAATAATATGTTTGTTTTATGTTTACAGAGCAGTTGCAGGGGCTGCAGCCTTGCTTTGTGCACAAAGCAAGAAAGTACTCTGGAAGTTTTACAGATCAAAACCGACAGTACAGAGCATGGGAAAAGGCAAATATATCTGTTTTACAGAGAAAGAATTAAGGCCCAGATCCTCCAAAACGCTTCCTGCTTCATGTGCCTAAATGTCACCGAAGTCAGTGTGAGCCAGACACCCAAATGCCTTGAGCATCTCAGATGCCGGTGCCTGGGCTGGCCCGAGCAGGCACCACACAACCCGATGGGGGTGAGCCAGAGAGATCTGATGGGGATGGAGGGTACCTTGACTTGTGGAGCGGCATCCCTGAGCCCACTTCTCCGCAGACTGGGCAGACAGGCACACACCCATCCATGCTCATTTATACTCAGTCTGTACCCTTTTCCTCTAGTTTTCCAGTTTTTGATTGTTTGTTTGTTTGTTTGTTTTGTTTGTTTGTTTTTTCTTTTTTTCTTTCCAGTTTTGAATGTAGTGTTAATGGGATCAGCAGGGTCATCTGTCTCCTGACCTACCTTGGCACCTTCCTAATGACTTGTACTTAGGCATTTAGGAAGGCTGCAGCTAAACCAAGGCCATCTGAACATCAGTCTTTATCCCCTGGCACTATCCTGTGTCCTTCCTACATTGTTTCAGAAAACATTGCATATGAAGGTTCCTTGTGTAACTGCATTTGTATTCTCAGGATGGCTTTTTTTTGTAGAATATACTTCAACACACAGTCTATAATGCAGGCGTGCACATACAAAGGTACATTTCAAACCAGCTGGGTGCTCATGACACAGAGGTTGTATAAGGGCAGAGGTCTATTCCCAATATGAACAATTAGTCGGCGCCACTGGCATCACTGAAGCTCACAGAAGCACTTCTGAGAGGCTTTCCCGGACCCTGTTCACAAGGGTGTGCCATTAGCCAAAGCCCAAATTAATTGTCAAAATTGAGCTAAGGGAGGACTTGAATAACCCCTGAACAAGACAACTTTTTCTGTATAGGAATGAGTTTTTTCCGTGGTGAGTAAATCTCACAGGATCAAACCTGCAGATAGTGAAAAGTAAACAAAATGCTAGCAATCCACTTTAATCGCACCAGACAGTTATTAGTAACAGAACAGGAGGAAAAAAGGAATAAGTTAGGCTGAGTATCTTCCTTTTAAAAAAAATTAATAAAAAAATCATTTCCATTTGCTGGAACTGTTCTTTTCCTATCCCGCTGTCTTCATCTCTCAGCTGCCAAGGGCAGAATGATGTGATTCATAGACTTTTTAATTGAAATTGTACACAGCCAAATCATAGGGCTGCTGCTCCCTTGGAAGTCAGTGGCAAAATTTCCACTGGCTTCAACGGAAGTAAGCTTGGTCTGTCAATGGATAGGGAAAAATATAACATCAACCTGGGTGATCTAGAAACGGGTCCCTTACATTTGTGGGACCATGCCCTGGTTCAAGTCCTGTGGTACCTTACTGGTTCTTGCATAGCTGCAGATCTTGCGGTTTCATCTGCCTCTTGAGAGTCTGCACTTCTGCCCAATGGATTTTACAGTTGACGTTTGATGTCTAGCCTGAATTTGTCATCTCAGTGTGTTAGGCTCTTCCAGCACATCTTGTACCTTGTCAAATCAGGACTATTTCCCTTTAGTGTATTCTGTGTAGAGTAAGATCTCTTAAAACATCTGGTTTGAAGGTTTTCTTTGTTTGCTATAAAAATTACACATCTAACTCCTTCTGATCACCTTCCTTCAAATCTTCAGTGATTTACCTACTCACCTATGATTATTCATCACCTTCTCCTACCCTAAATGCAACCCTGTGTAGAGTGCTGGATGTACAACTGCAGTCTCCAGGGTTGCAGTGCCAGATCCTGGATGGTGCTGAGTGGCTTGGTGTGCTCCAGCAAAGCATTTAAGCACTGCTCAAAAACAAAGCAAGTGAGTAATCCCAGAAGCAGAGGAGAGTGTCACTCCTTACATGCTTTATTACTGAGTGGAATTCAAGGGACTTGTCAGCCTCCAGCTAATAAATGGGAATGATTGCAGAGCAGCTGGCAGTACCAGGGTTGTCAGACATACAGAGAGCAGGGAGACCAGGCCTGTCAAGAGAGCCTTTACAATGTTGACAGAAGGAGGACATTTTTTTAAAGACAGAGATGTTTTAGTTAGATGTATGTTCAAAATCTACAGCTGGAGCTAATTATTGTGTCTCATTTTGAGTATTACTCAGATGCCTGGCTGATCAGTGAGCCTGCTAGACCAGTGATCTATGGGCAGCATAGATGGGTTATCACCTCTTTCACTGCTCCGGAAAGACGTTGGATTGATTAGTGCCAGAGACTGACACTCTCTAACACAGTGGTTCTCAATCTCTTCCAGACTGCGACCCCAAGTCACAAAAAGAGGGAGTTTCAGGATTCTTCTTCTCTGATCCTAATAAAAGAAGGGTGTTTCTTGCACATGTCTTTATATCCCTGCAGACACATCACATCCAGTAGACCGATTTTACTATTATTTACTCGTTGAATGGATTAAACATCTGCAGCACTGCAAACATCATCTCTTTTGCATCCAGTTATGGTGGAGTCCTCCATGGCTTTGTAAGCCAGTGATCTATAGACCTGCCTTACTGCATGCTTTTGCACTTCCCAGTTTGAAAGTGGCCTCTCCAGCTATTTGCTTTCTACTAGGCTACTCTAAATCTTCTCTTATCTCTAGAATAGATAGATCACCCTTGCTGATTTGGGGGAAGGGGAGAGAGCTGGTTCATATAAAAAAACAAATAAAAGATTTTGCAATGTTTATATGAATGCATTGTCTGATCATAAAATTAATTTGATTTTCATGAACAGCCAGCTGCACACTCAAGTTTCACATGATAAGAGATAGTTGCAGTGTGGGCAATTGTAATTCTTACAAACTTTTTGGTGCTATTGATCAGTTCAGTTCTGCCAGCTCCTCCACCCGTGTGCTTCTGGTGAGCTAGGCACCAGTGTGCTACTGCAGAGCACTGCACTAAACATCTGTGCAAATTTGTAAATGTGGATGCATCGCAGAACAACAGATTTTCTCAGTAATATGTGGAAATGGCAAAAAGAATACTATACCTCCTAGATGAAAAGTTTGTTATAGGTCATCCATATGTTCCTTTTTCCACAACTTATGTTCATTTTATAAGTGCAATTTAAGCTATTTTGGTCCATTTTATAAGTGCAATTTAGGGTATTTTGGTCACAGATCTTGCCATGCCATATAGTCTGGTCTGCTGCCTCTTCCCACAATTTCCACGTTTGAAGCAATTTTCCTTCAGGAAAGCAAGTCACTTTTCCCATTTGTGAGCCAGAGACACAGACTGCAGATATCTGGGGGGCAAAGCGGATTCGGGGCAGCTAGTCTGAAGGGGAAGAGTTGGCACAGGAAGGGTCCTACTCTTCCCTGTTCCTCCTCCAAGCTCTTTTGGGACCGAGACATTTATGGAGTAGCAGGGAGCACCACATAAGGTATATGGAGCTCACTGTTCATTTATGCCTCTCGGTGGTGGAGAGTTACGAGGGGACAGACCTTGGGGAGACTTCATTCTTGTTGGCCTCAGCAGCATCGCTGGGAGCATGTTTCCTCCCCCTTGCTGGCTCTTGACTCCCACCGAGTAGCTTCGGGTAGACTCTTAGGCGTAGCTTTCCCACGTGGGAGCAATCAGCAAAGCAGCAAGCTAAAATTTTGCAACTTCCCTTTCAAGACCTGCCCCTTCCCAAATTTCATTGTAACACCACTAGTACTACATTTGTGATGGCATAACTCAAGGCACTTTATGCTAGTTATGAAATTATATAAAGTTACTCTAGATGGCATTGAAAATCCAGATTTTTTTTGTGTACTATCTCACACAAGTGGAACAGGACAGATGTGGATCAATTTTATCCAGGTACATTCTGAAATACTTCTCCAAGCACCTGTTCCTCATGTAGTAAATAAATCACAAGGGAGAAGAGAATGATATTATTCTTTGACTAAAATTGTAAATCAGTTTTCAAAGAGCCATACATTAAATTTACATTTATCTTGCTATGCTGAATAGTGAGAGATTTTTCTCTGGTCTGCTTAAACATATCAATGGATCTATAGCTGACAGTAGCAAACCACTATATCAGATCAAATGAAGGGTAAAAATGAAGTTTTGCCTGGAAAATTTCACAGTGATTTTCTTTCCCCTCCTCCCCCCGAGTTTTCAAATGATGCTATGTAATTGACATTTCCCACTGGACAATAAATAACCTGTTCAGCTGAGGTAAGTCTGATGCAAGCGAAAACAGAGCTGTGAGAAAAGATACCTCTTGTGTTTATTCTAAAACGATGCTCCAAGGAGTTAAGCAAACTCAGAAATTCAGATCTCGCCAACATCTGGTTTGTATCAGCAGAAACCAAAAGCTTATAGCAGTCTGGCTGGATCATTACACTCTGTCTGTGCATGTGTGCGTCTTAACTTCTCCTGACATTACCTGAGAGATCTCTAGACTGGAAGATGCTCATGTTTCTTCAAACACACACACCCATTTGCACAAACCAACATGAGCTGTATTCTTCATCTGCTTAGCCTCCTCATCCCATTCAGTGCCAGTGGTGTGAGCAGTGCTGTCTCTTATGGTCAGTCAGGTCACCTAATTTAGGTACCTACCTCTTCCTCTAAAAATACAGCAGACCTTTCGGAAACATTGGGTGCTAGTCTCTATTCAGCCACCTTGTCTGCATACTTTTCTTCTGAGGACAGGTACCTAATAGGAGAGGGGACCAGAGGGATGCTCCTTTCATACAGCAGTAGTCACAGTGCTCTCACGGGCAGCGGGATGCCTTGAATCCTGGGTCCCTTCGGCTGGACAACGATCAAAATTCCCTCTTCATCTCACAGAATTAACGAGCTGCAAGGCCATACTGTATCCCACCTGAGGGTATTTCCTCCTGTTGAAGGTGAACTGCAGGAAACAGCAGCAAGAGACATGTTGACTTTAGCTCATTAGTTTGTTACTTGACTGTGAAGGGAGAAAGCTGGGGGTTAGCCCCTACTTCTTGGGGTGGGTATGCATTTCCCTTCAGTTTGCCACAGGTCTAGTTGTGGGTTAAAGAAAATCCAGAACAGATCTGGGAGAATGGGTTAGGCTTTTCAACCCTCTCTCTCCAAGATGAGTGCCCTAACCACTAGCTTACAATCTTATTCCTTGTTGCCTTTTCTCTGGCTGTCTCTGTAGCTTTTGCGTGCCCGGCTGCACTGTGGTTCAGTTTCAAGAAGGAGAATGAGGAATGCTCTTGCCCAGCGTACCCTATGATCTGGTGGTTAGAGCACTTCTTAGGCAGTGAGTGGGCTTAATCCCTCTTAGGCTGATCAGTCCCTTTTGCTTCCTCCTTCCACCCTTTACTACCCAAAGGCAGATACCAACACTACTTCTGACTGTCTTTAACTCTTCGTGCTTCTCCTAGAGACTTGTGTGGTGTTCAGGTATTCAGGCACCGAAACGATTCTGCAGCAGAGCTTTGTGTGCCTCTCTCTGCAGAGCATGCACTTCTGGACATAAAGTCAATAAAGATGGAAATGCCTAAGGAACATTTATATAGGAAGAATAAATGAATCTGGGTTAAAGAGTGGAAGGATTGGATTAGCATTTGTGCAAACCTGCTTGCGCCTGCAGGTAAGACTTAAAGAACAGGATGCCACCTCCATCATCTGCAGAACTTCACAGACAGCACTGCTCAGGGTATCATCCTGAAGTGCTCCAGTCCCTGGGTGCAGCTGTCACTGTTCTGGTCCCTCAGGAATCCATACAAGAATTCTTCTTCGTTTAAAAAAAGGCAGCACATGCTTTGGAGACCTGTTTCTGTGTATCAGCACCTTCACATGATTACGCATGTGTGGTTTCTAATTTCCACTACTTTGGTTACATTTCTCCTTGTTTGAATATTGGCAGGGCTTTTGTTTGCAACTTTCTTGTTTTTCTTTTCTTGGAAACAAAAATTACAAGTGACCTGTGAATCTTATGGGTTCTTGTATCAATAAAAAAATGGCTAAATCTGCTCCTAAATATTATGATGTGTGATATTCTTCTAAAGTTACTAACTAGTCAGTTAAAAGAAATGCTAATACACAGTCCAAAGGTTTTTAACATCTGCCTTAGTGTTTACGAAGTTTATACTACAGCTTAGCCAACTAAAATAATCTTCCTATGTTACAATGTATGTTATTTTTTTTCTGTCCTTGCAGAAATGCTTAGGGAGTAATGAGCTGAGAGTGTCGCTGATTCAGTTATACATCTTTGAACCGGGATAGCCTTTACAGCTCAGAATATTTCAAAGCTGCTTTTAGATTTTCCCTCCTTCTAATGTGGAGTATTCTTAAAATGCAATGATCTGTTGGTAGTTAGAGAGAGGGGCACATGGATGTGCTTCTATGTCCCTGTATCCTTTTTTCCTCTTTTTTTTTTTGATCCATCACTCTGTACCTGTTTCTCCTCCTTGTTGCCAGTTGCATTTAATCTCATTATTTGTCTGCATTTCTTTTCTAAAGACAGATACAATCGTAGAATCATAGAATAGTTTGGGTTGGAAGGGACCTTTAAAGGTCATCTAGTCCAGCCCCCCTGCAATGAGCTGGAACATCTTCATCTTGATCAGGTTGCTCAGAGCCCCATCCAACCAGGCCTTGAATGCTTCCAGGGATGGGGCATCTACCACTTCTCTGGGCAACCTCTGTCAGTGTTCCACCATGCTATTGTAAAAAATTTCTTCCTTATATTTATTCTAAATCTACCCTCTTTTAGTTTAAAACCATTACCCCGTGTCCTATCTCAACTCCTGCAATGCAATACTGTGAGGGTGGTGAGGCAGTGGCACAGGTTGCCCAGAGCAGCTGTGGCTGCCCCATCCCTGGAAGTGTTCAAGGCCAGGTTGGACGGGGCTTTGAGCAACCTGGTCTGGTGGAAGGTGTCCCTGCCCATGGCAGTGGGGTTGGAACTCAATGGTCTTTAAGGTCCCATCCAACCCAAACCATTCTATGATTCTACAAATACTGTACTGCTGTATAGCAAAGACAATGTGCTGGGCTTGTTGGCTTGTAAACCGCTGCATTTTGAATTTTAATACCAAAAAGATGTTATCAGTAAAAGCAGAAGAAAAGTTTTCAAAGCCTTTGAGACCTCTTTAGGGAGCCTCAAAATCAGTAATGGAAAGCAGGAAAAGTACATTTCCTATCATACATTTTTTCCAATTTCCAAAACATATATAATTATGGCCAATTCTGTTTAAATTATACTCTGGAAAAAATTATTTAAATAGTAGAAGATACCACTGCATTAGGAAAAGCTTATAGCTGCATGAGAAAGGATGCTGTGTCTAGCTGCCTAGAAATGTGGTTGAAGTGCAAACTGACCCTGCTGAAAGGATCAGAAATCTGTTCTGTCCCTGCTATGTGGTATTTGCATACAGCCGGTCAAGGATGGATTTACTGGGGAAGTTAGAGGAAGAGAGCAGTGATGGGGTGACAGTGGCTAGGCTAAAACATTTAGGATGCTGAAGGCAGATGCCCAATCTCCCTGGCAACTCTGGGATGTTAGGAAGGGCCCATTTCATACCTGTTTGACTAGGAGAATCCACAGGATTATGCCCTTTCCTGCCCTTCAAAATATTTTTATGAAAGTTGACTGGAAAATCATGTCTTCCAAATGTTTCTGATTTTTATTTCTTCATGAACTGTTTTGACATTTCCCCACCCTTCTCTTCTGAAAGAAGAGGAATTTCTCAACACTTCTGTCCCATAATTGCAGTGTCAAGAAGTTGAAAAGGTCGCGTGGTAGCATTTTCATTAGTAGGTTTGGATCAAATAGATGATTGGAAATAGCCGCCTTCTGGTTATATTTAACCAAAGAAATGCAGAAGTTACTACTGCAGCTATTTCCAGACACACACATTCAGCAGAGCACAAGGAATAAACTAGATTCAAAGACAAACCAGTTACCTGAGTCTTAACAATAGATCTCTCAATAGGTCTATCTCACATGTTCAAAGATAAATAGAAATCTCTCTTCCCTTTCTGTCAGGACTTGGAAAAGGAGGCAGGGGAGCTCCTGGGAAGGCTCAAAAGTCAGTGCTTGAAAAGGTGCACATGTGGGTAAGTCTGGGCAAGGGAGTGCTACCTGCAAGGTCTTGAATAGCATCTTGTACTTCTGATTCTCAGTCCTGGAGCCCAAAGCAATGTCTGGCTTTACTCAGGCTTTGACTTTTCTTATAAACTACGCCTGGATGAAGGAAAGTATAGAAAGTGGCTGGGGTTGGATGAGAGGTAAGACACAGGGATGCTTAAATGCTTTTTGTTCTCTCCAGGCAGAGATGAGCAGGCTGAGGAAGCCTGTGTTAGCTGATTGTCTTCAGTTGTCTCTGTGCTTTTCTTTTCCCAGGTTTATGAAGTGTTTGGAGACATGCAATTTATACACTAGACAGGTTATACCTTTGACTCCAGGTCTGGCCAGTGGCAGTCCGAGATTACAGTGACTTTAATGACATTTGGTGACAATGGGGTGTTTCGGGGAAATGACTTGCTCTCACTCTAAATAAATCTCATTGCCTGCCCATAGCAGGGTCTTTGGGAGAGCAAGGAAGCGGGGAGATGAGCTGTATTTTGTGGCACAGCTCTGTCCACTGCATGTGAGGTGTTTTGGTGGGGTTTTGTCTGAGGAAAACCAGTGCTGTTCCTGCTGCACTGGTGCAGAGTGGCTCAGTCGGATATATTCAAGCTTTGGTGTGGTACCTTTAAGCTCTTGGATAAACCTCATTGGTTTTGACTACCTGTACACTTAAGCAGAGGTAGCTTTTTGTGCTGGGTTGCACTGGTGCTATAATGAGCACTAAACGACTTGAATTCCTTCCCTTCCTCCCTTTTTAAAACTGTCAATATTTTATTTTTAGAAAGAGGGCAAAGGAAGCAATGGCAAGGGGAAAGAGGAAACTGCTCCCAGTGCTAAAACCTTGTTTTGAGTTGTGGATGCAATGATGAGATGTATTGCCTTTCCTAGTCCTGTAGATGAATGATTGATTTACCAGGAAATGTGATGTTATTACAAATGTGAGGCTTAATTTGGATTTTGTTGCTTGGGCGTTGCCTGGGTGGGGAAGGAAATTGGGATCCAGCCCTTATTTTTGCTCCTCTTCTCAGCCCTGGGAATGCACATGTTCAAATAATATTTGTCTCGCTCCATTTGCACGGTCTGCTCGCCACTGCCATTTGCTGAAGCCGACCAAATATTGTTAGCACAGGGGAGCCCAGACTGCACACTTACTCTGCCCTGTCAGGCAGTAGCTACATTTTAGAAGGAAACCGCAGTACAAAAGTGGGATCTCAGGTTCCATGCAGTGTATGCAAAGGAGTTTCATTTAAAATGTCACGTTTACCTTGGCAGAGCCACCCTTTAGTAGGGATTAAGGCTGCAAAAACCACTGAATCATACTCTGTGTTTCCATCTGCGTGCCAGGTCACAAACATAAATTGTAATGTTGGCCCTCATCCGTCATCACATAACGCTCTGGCATACTTTTTCATTCCCCGAATATGACTGGAATGAGAAGGTTACTTGGAAAGTCATCTGTCTGAGAAGCTGTCCTGTAACAATTAGCGGGCAATCTTGAATTTCATCTCTGGAAGATGATGAAGTGAAGAAGGGGGGGGAATGGGATGAGTATGGTAGGTTACCAGAGCCTCCGGTAAGCCAATCTGACCATGACCCAAAAGGCTGAAGCAAAAAAAGTTGGAGGAATCAGACAATGCTATTTTTTAAACAAAAATGTGTAAAGACGGCCTCAAACAGCCAAATTTGGATCTAGCTATAACTTTAAATTTCAAGCAATTCTGAACTTTAGGGATATTTAGAGGTGGGAGTTTGGTTTGGCTTGCATCTGGTACCAAGGAATCACTTTTCTTTCTAAAGGCTTCTCAGATGCCAAAGTGAATGAAAGGCAGCTCTTAGGTGGGAGCAGTAGACAACTGGATAGGGGTCATAGCTGTAAATTAATCATGTAAAGTTAGCAATGATGACCTTGCAAGTTATCTGAAGCCATCTTCTTCCTCTGCATCTCTTCACATCTGTACTACAAGTCAAGGGCTGTTGTCCTTAGCTGTGCTTCTGTCACAACACCTGCAAGTTGTGTGCAGTCTGATTTGGCCGTATTTTTAAGAGACCTGCAACAGCCAGCCTAAACCACCCTGGTGCTGTGGCAAGGCAAGAAGGACCTTTTTTCATGCCACTTATGTTTCTTTCAAATATGCAGAGGACATTATCCTTTCAACAGCTTTCAGACAGACTGCAAAAGAAACTTTGTACTTCAAACTTTTGTGATAAATATGTTATTTCTCTCTTTTTTTCCCCTTTTCTTGGTCAGGAAATGTGTTACCATTTTTCCACCGGCTGTAGTGTGGGATATTACATGCTCTGAGAGGAAAATAAGTGCTTAGGGCTTCCTTCCTCTGGCACTTCATTAATGCCAAGAAGGAGGCTGGGTAGTGTTGCCTTAATTAGCAGGCTTTTGTTAAAAGAAGTGGTTGGAACTACCTGATTGCAGTTTTACCCAGCAAAAGAAACACAAAAATTACATCCTAGAACAGAACATTGCCCGTAGCAAAAGCAATGCTTATAATATATTTGGCTATATGTGTCGTACTTCACAGAATTTTATTCCTGACTCCTGCTGGGGACTGATCTGGGCCTTGAAACATCAGGACTGTGTTTCCTGTACTAACTAATTTAAGTGCTTGGTGACTTGGCATCACTTTTTTTTTGCCTGCTCTCTAAACTTATGTGTTGTGTAGTCTTTTGTTATATAGGTTTCTTTATATTTTTCAATCAGACTATAAATTAAGACATTTTTTATCGAGCTCCTGATTTTTCATTGCTCGCTCAGTTCTACCTGAACTGCTTCCCTTTTGCGTCTATCAGTCTCTGCTCATATGAGGTAACACTGAAAATCCCAAGGTTTGGGCACTGATCGGGTAGTGCTTTGTGTGAACGTTTGGTTTCATCTTGGATAACACCCACAGGATTTCGCAGGTGTCCAGTGATGTGTCGCAGAGCATGATCTAGCTGCGTGAGCAGGAATTTCTTTACCCATTGCCGCGGTGGATATTGTCAGTATAAGTACAAAGGCATTGCTTCGTGGGTTGGGTTTACATCTCTCCGCAAGGCACTTCTATAGCATACTGTTCCATGAGAAAATTTTATCCTGAACCCTGGCAGTGCATGCCTGGGTTACTTCCTGAAGTATGAAGCTTTCTCTTGCCTTTCTGTTTCTACCTTACTATCATTATTGCTGGTTTTGTAATTTATGTCATTCTGGTTTGAGTTCCCGTGAGCTCTTCCCCAGCATTGTTACAGTTTGTTCTGCAAGCATATATTAGGCAGAGAATTACAAAAGAGCTGTTTCTAAATGGGGAGCATTTTGAACAAAAGAAGAAAAGTGTAATTATTCCAATGAGGATTTGAGCGAGCCATCAGAATTAACGGTGCTGCTTTTCCAAATGTGCCACTGTTTTGATTAGCTTATGTGCTTATACAATCCCCGCCATGGCAGTGACCGTAACTGAATGCCTGTAACCGCGGGCAGAAAGCTATTAGAGCTCATCCACAAAAAAGCAGTTATTTCAGTTTTCTTCTCAGCAAAAGCCTACAGTACCCAAGTGATGCCAGCTAAGTATTTGTTTCTGTGGGATTGTTATCTCTTTCTACCATTCAAAATACTTCTCTTTTTTTGCAGAACAGTTTAAGCTTGGTCTATTAATAATACTTTTAAAAAGTGCATTTGTCAAGACATTCTTTGGGCCGTGCCAAAAAACAGCCCTTGAAGCAGAGAAAACAACCCTAATTTCACTGACCACTTGAGGGAGGTGGTGTGTTGTCTGGAGGGTGGAACCGAAACCAGCGCTGTTACTAGCTTGCAATAGAAATACCAAAGTTTTAAGTCTTTTGTAGGCAAAAGGGAATACTGGACTTCAGCAGTGACTGTTTTTCCTCACGAAGCCATTCCCCATGCAGTCTATGATAATTCATATGTGACTAGCCAGTTTGTGCTTTCTGAAGGGCATACAGTTTACAGAAAAAAGAAAAATTAAGTCAGAGCAAGTAAATGTTTTCGCTGTCATCAGAAACAAATTAGAAAAAGCAAAATCTAAGGAAAGGTTTTAAAAGTCGACAGAACAAAATGTGATATTTCAATAGCTGTGCAACATATTTTTCAGAATAAGGATGTTTACTGACTGGCCTGAACTCAAGTAAAATTATGAACGTAAAAGTTCTCCATTCCCCTCAATGAGTTATGTGCAATATTCGGAGACCCCACCTTTTATCCCTTCCTCTCTCTTCCCTTCCGTCCCACGGATGTTTGGCCTGGCTGCAGAATGGCCGAGGTAAAGACAATACAAATGTGATACGACATTTTCCCATCTGAAGCACTTGGAGGTGAGCCTAGAGTTGGGCAGAAATTAGGAACTGAAACTTTCAGAACTATTATCAGGTCTGGGGTTGGGCTCACCTCCTCAAATAAAAATAATTTTAAAAAAAGCTATGCAAAACAAGCAGCCCAGTCCCCGACGTGGGGCATGGTGTACAGCAGAGCTCCGGAGGGCAGAGAAACTGCAGAAGCTGCTCATCCCACACTTCATCCCCCGTGGTGGCTGGTCCCATTTCCTCTGAAGAGGGCATTGCAAATTCTAGAGTAACAATCATCCTAGAAAACAGAGCTAGAGCGGATTGAGAAGTGGAGACACCAAAACTGACTAAAGCAGAACAACAGGTTTTATTTTCTCAGTAGAACAGAAGCTGCTGCATGTCTTTCCTCCTGTTTTTAAGTCCTAGCTTAGCATTTGGCCTGTCCAGAGCAGGATGACATGGCTGATTTATACTTGGCCAGCAGTGCTTTATAACCCTAGGATCCTCTTCCATCCTTGTCCACCTTACCAGTTGTTCCCCATCCTGCATCTGAGAAGATCCTAGGATCCTCTTCCATCCTTGTCCACCTAACCAGTTGTTCCCCATCCTGCATCTAAGAAGACGATTCCTCCTGGCTAAGTGTAGTACTTTGCATTTTTCCTTACTGAATACCATCCTATTTTTTTCATGTAACTTCAGATTTCAGGATCATTCTGAGCTCTTCAGCATGTCTAAAGCTCCACCCTTCCTATTGTCTGCGGATTTAATAAGGACTTTCTGTTTTCCATCACCTAAACTGTTCATGAAAATATGCTCACTGAAGGCGATTTCCCCCAAACCCTGGTTAACAGAGATTGGCTTAAATCTAAAACACATGTAATTGTTCTCCTAAAGCTTTATACCTACCTACTGTAACTCAGGATATTCTGCATTTAATGTAAGCATTTTAATTAGCTGAACTTTCTGAAACATATACTATAATCTCTTCAAGGAATGGGGTACTGCAAAAGGAAGTAAAGACTTTTCCAAATAAGTCCCTCTAACTGTGCATCCTGTTTTCTAATAAGGTGAACTGTCCCTTATAGATCATCAGGTTGCCTACCTAAAATACTCTAAATTTAAGAATCTGTGCTCAGTAGTTTGAGCTCTGTGGAGGGTTTCTGTCTCTTCGTGTTCATTTGCCACTTTGGCATCAAATTGAGTTTGAACCCCAAAATAAAAATAACCGCATGAGTTTGCAGATTACTAAGAAACCAAAGTTTGCTGGGAAGTGAGGGCTCCGAGTGACAATTTTGACACAAATAATGCTCAGCCTCCGTATAATAAGAACATGCTGATGAAGTGTCAGAATCAGTATCCTGTATCTCAGTAAGTTATAATAGTTGTCTTTTCCTCACCAACAAAATAGATGTTATCCTACACACTTACACCGTGTTGACTGCTAATTTTGACAGGGTCTTTGCCGTCCTACATTTAGCTGGTAATATTTTAAGAAGCCACAAAACTTCCCATTTATTATCCTCTTTCACTTTTTTTCTGCATCCTGTCTACTTGACTGATATTTTCTTCCACAAAAACTCTTCTACCAGGGGCTTGTAGAACCCCCTTTTGCATATTAACCCACTCAACTATGACTGTTTTGAGTTCCTAAAATGCACTTCTGAAAGGACTTAGAAGTGCTTGTCCTTCCCATATGAAGGACACAGTAGTAATTTAGATGGCCGACAATGAAAAAAAAAAAAAGAATACAAAATATTTGATGAGCTTCATACCAAAAAAAAGGGAGTTCACGTGACTGTTTTAAAATATGCATAGTATATATTGCTTTTTAATCTTGACCAAAGTTTACCAAAAAGTGAAGAGATACATATAAAATACAGTTAGGTGGCTAGTAAATGATAACTGCACATGCAGTACTTCTCAATGCACCGTGTTTTTTAGCAGGGTTCGGTCCTGATTTGTCTAATATACCCTTTCTTAATTATTGCATTTCTTTACTGTTGCAGTATTCCCATGTAATTGCTCCTTTCATTGCTGCTGAATTTATCAGTCTGGGATTTCTTGGGATTTGGTTTATAAAGACAAAGACCAAACAGCTTGAGCTCACCGACTACTTCAAAAACACCTACCTTTTGGCATTGCTGGTAGATCTAATGCTCAAATAACATACTTCTTTAAGTAAGGAGATAGCTTTCAGTTGCTGAAGCCCTTTGGTAGGTATTAATAGGGCACTGATCAAAATGTTTAGAATCTATTTTTTAGCTAATTTATTGTTTTTTACATTAAAAAAGAGCCAACAGCAGAAGGTTGCATCCATGGAGGGTGAAGGGTTCAGGTGGTTTACATCTAAATTAAAAAAAACATGAGTAAAAACACCTTAGTCAAAGAATTCTGTTGTAAATATGGCTGGGAGTGGCTACGCATTTTATTATCCCCTCTTTTGACTAGCTTGTTACTTTATATTGGTGATTAAAACAAAAGTTATATTCACATCTACTCAAGCCAGCAGAGGGAAAATAGACATAGCAAAAGACTTCCGCTGCGAGCTACGGTATGGTGAGATTTGTTACACCGAACGCAGAAACACAAGCTATTATAACGCACTGCAGTGCACACTCTGTTTCCAGGACTGATTGATGACATTTCCATATATAGTTAGGAGTAAGACGTTGCTTTTGAAAATAGAATTAAAACTTTCCCTTTTTAGGAGCAAGCACCACTTTGGCAACACAACCAGCCCCAAGTACATTAGTTCTTTTGGTCAAAACATTAACAGGGTACTTTGTTAACAAAATGTTCAGGTCATGATGAGGTCAAAGCATGAACCGTAAGACTTTTTATGAGCTAAATGTTTCCAAATAGCACTCCAAGTTGAAACTGCTGAAATGAAAGCTTTTCTCCTGTAAACAGCGTGTTGCTGAGCTGAGTATATGTTGTTTTTTTTTAATTACTCAGCATAAGGCGGTAGGACTGTGCAATGACATGCGTCCACTGAGCAAAGACAGATGTCACCAGAAACACCTAGACGGTAGGAACGCTTCAAGGAAAAGATAATGAAGACATATTTGTGTTCCACTTTCTGTTTCTCTTTCCAGCTTGGCAACTATTTGCCTGTTTTCCAAAATGAAAACTTTGTGCAATAACATATTGTGTCAATTGTAGACATGAATCTGATATTCCGATCTAGTCAGCAAAACAATAACTTTCCCCCTTGTATTCATACTTCTGGAGACAGGTCTAGGTTTGCAAATGCCCGTGGACACTCATTCCCAGCGGGATGGACTATCGGTAGGTGGGAGCTCACCAGCCGAACTGAAGGTAGGTAGCACTGGCTACCCCATGACATTGCCGCGAAGAGTGAGATATGATTTTGAATACAGTTTTAATGTAGAAATTATTTTATTTTGCTGCTATATTTTTAGTGACACATTTTGTACTATGGAGAAGGTAGATCATGATTAAAATTTACATAGTATCTACAGAAGTACAAGATGGTTCTTATATAAATAAATCCACTCCTTGCTCCTCATAAGAACATAGATCAGCAGCAACAGTGCAAGTTATTAATGTGAGATAATTTTGAAAAGAAAAGATGCGGCTAAAAGCACCTGAATTCTGAATACAGAGGAACAGAAATGAATGCAGTTTCCTAAGCTCTGTAGGCCATGTTATCATGTAATCCAGACATTTCCAAAATTGCGCGTGGGTCTGTGCAAGTTTCAGCTACCCAAAAAATATTCCAGGTTTTGTTTTATTGTAAGAAAAGACTCATAATGTGGGGAATGCTTACCCAAATGTTTTTATGCATATTTTTCTACCACCTTGAATGAAGCATGACAGTGTTAATGCTGAAAATCCCAGAATTGCTGCTTGCATCCAGAAACGCAATACAATTACATAAGTGCGTCTAATTTGCTTTGTACACAGGAGAAAATTGGAAGGAAAACTGTTGAAATAAACGGCATTGAGCTAGAACTGAGCTGTCTGTTTTGCCTGTGGGGTTGTCAGTGGCTTCTCGGTAGAAATTACAACAGGCTTCAGCATCATGGTCTTAATAGACGGGATCATGGGTTTGGAGATTGCCCTGGGTTTTGTCATGGAAGCAACAAAGTTGAAGAGAGCATTACTTGGCATAGAATTTGTGCAAGACAATGTTTTAATGAATATAATATGAAGTTGCAGTGCTGAGAGGTTTTTTTTTTTAATTACATACACTTTACGATACCATCTAGAGAGTTCTGTACTTAGCATTTATTCTGCATTTAGCCTTTTATGTTATAAGAATATAATGCAGGTAATAATAGAAAAATCTGTTCTTGTGACAGCAACGACATTGCAAAACTGAGCTGAAAACAAATGTTTTCTGTTGCTTATTTATCATCTCCTGAATCAAAAGTGATGTTCAGACTAATATACAGAATAAAAAACTGACATTAAATAAAGATAGTGTTAAATATAAATTTCAATTTCTTTCTTGTGCTGTTGCAAAAACGGTCACAGTGGTTCAAACAACTTAAAATGAAATCTAGCTGTAATAAAAGTATAATTCCACCCTGCTCCTCATTCCTAAGTACAAAATTATGTCTTTCATCCTGGATCTCATCTAATTTGAAAAAAGCTAGTGCTTTATTGGCATACTAATTAAAAAAAAAAGCCTAGGAAAAAAGGAGGGAGGCGGGTGGTGGATCTGAGGAATTGCTGACAAAGCCGTGCACAATGAAAGTGTCACCGCAGATGGGAGGCTGTTCTTTGGAGTGTCCATTTTTAAATTTTGTCTCTGACTTCTATTACTTCTAAACATTATTTTGAGAAATTGGAAAAAGCAAAAAGGAAGAATTACATTTGAAATATATAGCTAACTATAGCAGGGGTGCAGACCTGCATCTGCAAACTGACACAGCTCCTCTCACAAGAGATATAGCTGTAACTATATATATATATATCTGTCTCCGTGCTAATACAGCCAAGCTATCTGTGGATATGTGTTAACTGGATATGTGTGTCATGGTAAACCCACCATGTAAATCCTGAGGAGAATTCCTGGATCAGGAAAAGCTACAATAGCCAGATATGGATGTCCCCCCTACCACTTAGCACAGTGTGGGAAGTGTGGGTGATTGTCAACCTGTGCCAATATGGTGAACAAGAGGGATAAAATTACATGGAAATGATGGACCACTCTTTATATAGGATGAATGCTAAATGTGATTTTGGAGTCTCAGGGATTCATTTCTGCTTGTCCAGCTCTGGGTGAAAATCCTGCAGTTTGCAGTGGCAGAACAGCTACTTCACATCATGCCAACTAGCGAAAGATCGTGTAACCTGTGCTCACAGGTTGGGTCCTGCAAATCTGAGCCCAATTTTATAAGAATAAATGAAGAGAAATAATGAAGTGAGATAACCTTAGCAATGGCTACTGATAAAAGATGTGTGAACTGGATACACAATGTACTGCAGCAGTCGAGCCAAAACAAGTTTCTACTGCAACTCAAAAGGCATGTTAAAATCCTGTGTTATAGTCAAGAATACAAGCCCCCAAATTAATGGATTTGCAAAATTTGCAAGGTACAGTCAGGTCTAAACTAATGAATTATACGTAGTTTTGAGTCCTGTTATCCTAGCTGCTTCAAAGCAGTTCAGGAAAAGTCAGCTGGAGTCTTTTATCTCTCACATATCAGCCACAGAACACACATTTGTCC
The DNA here is from genome assembly GCF_000690535.1 of Cariama cristata. Classification (NCBI taxonomy): domain Eukaryota; kingdom Metazoa; phylum Chordata; class Aves; order Cariamiformes; family Cariamidae; genus Cariama; species Cariama cristata. The sequence continues at coordinate 38,174 of NW_009601987.1, read as the reverse complement.
GGTTTACGGAGTCTCACTACATCGTTTTCACAGTAACTTGTGTAGGAAAAAGCATTTTCACTGGAAAGGAGAGATTTGTAAAAAATGTGACTTTTCTTGAGGACTGATAGACTGACCAAGACTAAAAACAGCATCAGGTGACTTTAGTTAGTAACAATATTTGATACTCGGCTTCCCAAGAGCTGCAAAGACTTGACATGAAGAAACCAAAGTGCCCAGAACAGAGCAGACTTGCATAAATTCATGCACCAAGACCATGACAGACTGAGGAACAGAAATACAACCTTCTTGGATGCTGTGGTCCTTGTTCTGCACACTCAGCAACTGAGCTATGCACTAAAGTAAAAAAAGAAGTCGAATTATTTCTTCCTTAGTTCTCTAACGGGAGCCATCACTGAACAGGCCCAAGGCTCTGCAGGCCCACAGCGGCTCTATGCCAGCATTTGCAAAGGCAACGTATTTTGACTTCAAACCTCTTCCTGCAAGGCACAGATCACGGCTGTCAGCATCTCCGCCTATGACATATCGAATATGAGTTTTCAGCTCATAAGGACTTCATTATGCGCCACAGGCTTCGGTTTTCCTCTCCCTCCACCCTCGCCCTCCTCAGCGGTAGCAGAGGTTCAGACCAGATCTGTCACTGACAGGATCACCTGGGCCGGAAAAGTGCAGGCAGGATTTCAACACACTCCCTCCCTTGTTCACCATCCCTCCACGGCTGCTCCCCACCGGTGGGACGGGGCTTCACCACCCACGGCAGCACCGCAGCTCCCTCCTGCAGCTCCACCGAGGTTATGGCCAGGGAGAGTCAAGAAGGAAAAAACCAAGAGACACCCTCCTCTGACAAAAGGGCCTCTGACAACTAACAGATCCTGTTTCAGAGCAGGCGAGAAAAAATAAGAGGAGCTCCTTTATCAGTCAGCTCAGCCCGTAGAGATGGAGAATGAAAGCAACCTTTGAAACAACCTCATGAGGCAGGAGGTAGAGTTCGTGGGAACACTTCTAGCACCGCTTGCACCCTCCTCCTCCCCATCACGTTGCTTTGGAGGTGCCCTGGAGTACCCAAGGACAGGTGGTCTCTACCCGACCGCAGTTTTGGCTGCCAGAGGCCGCGGGCAGGGGTGCGATGAGTTCTCTGGAGAAAGGCGCAACTCGCCCCGCGTTGCCTCGCCGGGCTGTGCCTCTGATTTCAAGGTCATCTCGTGTGCAGAGCTTGGTCTCCTGGGTCTCACATGCCCGCGCCCGAGAAGCACACCACCTATTTCTGCTCCTTTTCCCCATTTCCTCTGCATTCAGGTTTCTGTCAGAAGTGAGGCAAGTCCTCCTGACAGAAATATCCAAACCTGACTCCCAGCAGTGGACTGGAAGGCTACATTCCTCTATCTGCTGGGATTTTCTTTTTCTTTCCATGAGCTAACTCTGTAAATCCCACAGCAAGGCATGAATAAACAAAAACTAGGAAGGATTAGGACGTACTATTTAGCGAATCATGACTAACAGAGCCCTGTCTTGCTTCCTCTGAAAGCGTGCCACAAAAGTTCAACAAATATTATTGTGAAATGAACCACAAAGTCTTTACACACTTTAGAAATGGCATCTTCACCCATTTTCCCTGGCAACAGACAAGTGGATTTAGTTTCTAGTTGATGGGAAAATCTCTAAATTTAAAACACTTGATAATTGACACAAGACTGGAGTTTTTCAATTCTTTTCCTCCCTCCTACACCCTTCCTGTATGGCAAATACAATTTAGCAGAAGATTCCAAAAGTCAGAGGGTTTTAATCAAGACGAGAGGCTACTTGCTTTGCCTTTTCCTAAGAAAACACTCAACAATGACTCCTTCTGTGAAGTGAAATATTTAGAAATATTACTGGGACACCTGCCTCTTGTGCATATAATTGCTGTGGATGTCAGAGGGAAAGGATTGTAGATCAGGAGGTGTTTTCTGGTGCACAAGAATGGGGAAAGAAGAAATACTTTCTTGTTGTAATGTGACATGTGGTGTTACAAGTGCTTGTGTGCTTATGTGTGTATGATGTTCTTAGACATAGACGTATCTATGGATTTGAGATGCTGGCCATAAGCAAGTTTGTTTTAAAAAGTAATTGGCATAGTCATTAGCCTTGGGATAGGTTAAAAAAACTATTTGTAAAAGAGGTCAGAGAAAACGCTGGAAGGGGAGGACAGGCTGAGGTTCTAAAATTGCTCATTACACTATTATTTGTAAATATTTGTTATAACACCATTTTAAAACCAAAATGCCCTAAACAATACAGACAGATCCTTACCCAGGTACATAAAACTAAATAAAGACAGAAGGAAAGAAAGAGCAAGCACACCTGGTATTGCTGCAAATCTAATTCCTTTTAGTAATGCAGGTACTATAATTCCATTTCCCCAGCAGCTATGGACACTTTCAAGGTCTGTGAAAATTGATCACAGGATTTTAGCATCTTAGGAAATATGTCCATGAGTGTCATGATCTTTCAATACTGGGGAAACAGGCCTGGGAATTTTGAGCTTGCCCAGATATTGCCTACATCACAGATGAGTATTTTTCTTTCACACATGGCATCAATTCCTTTGAGCTAACAAGGATCCAGCCACTCCCATTCCTTGTTCCTTGGTTTAGCATCTCTCCTAAAATCCTCACACGTGGTTCCTTGTGTCTGTAAGAACCAGACTTTGCAGAAGATAAGCCCGAAGGACAGGAAGGGAAATATTAGAAACAAGTGCTAAGAGTGGTGCAGAATGAAAGTTCTGGTTAAACCACCCATTCTCACTGGAGTTTTAACTCTTCCAAAGTTCAGAGCCTTACTTCAGACTTTTATTTCCTCTCAATTTGGAGAAAAGTTGTTGTCCTTTCTTTCCACAAAAGGTATTCAGTAACTGTCTTCAAGATCCATTTAACATTAGCCCTTTTGCTACACTAAGGAAAGTCATTGCCTGTTCACAGCTCAAGAGATCCTGGGGACGTTTTTTATTCTGATGACTCTGTTTTAAGTACAAACACAATGAAAGATTGAAACAGATGGCAATTTATTTGTCAAAGTTTGCATGTATGTTCAATGATATTTTTGTAAGACTTTAAAGATTCTTCTTTTCCTGGCATGAGTAATCTGAAATTGCTTTTTCAGATAAGATGAATCTGCTTGACCCTCAGTGATGTTGCCGTGTCAGAAGGTAGCTGTCCTTTCTTCATAGTTTTGCTGGGCGAATATGGCATCTTTCTCTGTATATTTTTTAAGACTACTATATACTTTGATATTCAAGGGTTAGACCTGCATGCAGCACTCAACATCGATTCATACAGTGATTTAATGAAGTTTTGTTTTCCTCTCCATTCCTTGTGCAAGAAACACAGAGCGGACATCTCTAGAAAGCTGTCTGCATGCTCACTAATCACTTTGAAGAAATATTTAATATTTGATCTGTGAGCTCCATTCAAAAAAGCAGTTTTGACTCTTCCTTACTAAATCAAATCTTTCCATGTGGCTACTAATTCTAGATTTTATTATAGTTTCCATGATTTCCCCTATGTGGAAGGGAGACTTATTGATCTGCAGTTCCCCAAATCTTCCCTGACAGCTTAAAAATGGTGTCACATTTGTTGCTTTCTGTTTCTCTAGGAATGAGATTGATTTTAAGTGACAGATTACACATAACATTTTCACATTGGTACACGCGTTCCTTCAGAAAGCCCGGGTGAACACCATCTGGTTTTTCTGATTTCCTACTTCTCATTTTATATATTTTCTTAAAAAATCTCTTCTGACACTGCAATTTGAAACAGCCCATCAGACTCAGCCCTCTGTGAAGAAGGGCTGCAGTGGAAACCTCCCTTACTAAGTAAGGATTTAACTTAGTTTTTCTTTAATGGCCTTATCTTTCTGTAAAGCTTCTTTTACAGCTGAATCTGTTGACTGTACAGACTCTTTGCCACGCTCCTTGCTTCTGACACATTTGAAACCTTGTTAATTTTTTTTGCTCCTGCTTCTACTTCGTAAGAGTTCTTCATGCTTTGAATGTTCCCTTGAAACTGTAGAACTTACAATAACTAAGCAGTGAAACTTTGCATTTATGAGTAGAAAAGTCAAAAAAAGGACACAACTTAAAAAAAGAATATGCTTATGCCTTTTCTTTAAACCAATGGACTAACTCAATAGCTTTCAAAATCAGTGTCAATCAAATACAAGGTATAATACTTGTCCTGAGAAACTGCTACAAATATTGATTCTTCACAAACAAAAAATCACAAGATTTGTTTTCCTCTTGGCTAACAAAACCAAAGGATTACAGATATCACTGTTTCATGCTCCATAAATGAAACTGTTCCTTTCCATATGCACTGCATATTACATTAGTGTTGCAACTCATAGATGAATTTTCTTGTTTGGCATTAGATCACATATACACTCAGATACGCAGGCAGAAAGCTAGAATATAAATACACAGCTCTGCCCCTTTCCAAGTGCAAATGCTTGAGGCTCTTTCAGCATCCATTGCAGTAAGCTCCAAAAGCAAGTGTTCTAGTTCATGGAGCTCAATTTGTCATGAAATAAAATACTGGAGACTGTCATGGGTGAGTGCTGTTATGGGAAGCTAATCTTACTTGGACAGGAGAGAAACTGAATGTTAGCTTTTTGGTGAGAAGGAAGAAAGAAAACATCCAGCTTATGTTATTCCACTGCAAGGTTTTCCCCATTAAATCTGCTTTATCACGGATGTACCTCCAGACCAGAAAGATGAACTGCCAGGAACTCTATTTGGAGCCCACATGCAGGCTCCCAGAAGGAGCTGGATCGTGGCAGCTATACACACACAGAGATTTATGAGCCTTCGCCTCTTGTTTTATTGATTTAGCAGTTTTAGAGCCACTCTGACAATGTTACCGCCTAGATTTCACATTTCCATCTTGCCTTGTAGCCTATAACCAGACCTAGACTTACTGACAAAGGAGATCCAGGCAGAAGATTAGCTGGTAAACATCAATTTAAATATCAGTCACTCATTGTAGAATGGCTCCCGGAGGATTTTGGGATCAATAACAAAAGTAGATAAAAGCACAGAAATGGGGCTGCGTATTTGATTCCTACCTTTCCTTAGATCATGAAGCTAAAAACAGATAACCACGCATCATACCTCTGTGTCCTGCCACAGCAATGTGGCTCCGCGCACAGCAAACGTTGGTGTTTCTTAGACACGCACTCTGCTACATCAGCTGAGGACACCTGGATTTGGTCCTTTTTAGTCACATAACTAAATTGCACACATAATACACACACAAAAGAAAGTCTGGTTAGCCGAGTTTTTCAATTATGCTTTTACTGAAAAATAGCTCCTGGATTTAATAAGGGCCAATGTGTAAATTATAGAATCTAAATACTCTATCAGTACTATCTCCAGGTACCACTACGAAGTGAGCTTCCCTACGAAATAGGGTTATTAACAGCTTTTGGCATAGAACTGATTGTTCTCCCATTAATATCAAGGACTGATGTGGGTAGATCCAGGAAATGTCAAGTACAATAAGGTGTCTCAGCCACAGTGTTTGCGTACTTAATTTCAGTTTTCCAAAAGCAGCAACGATGCTTTCTTTACGTGTGAGACGCCTACATCTCACCAATCCCACTCCCTCTGCCCCCGCTCTCATTCCCCGTTTCCTTCTCTCCCTCCAAACAGCCATAAATGAAACAATCCTTTCCTGGTTCAACACAAACCTTTTTTTCTACCCTGGCCTTTCATATCTCATCCACCTAATCCCCTCTGAGACAGGTGTTTGAACAGGGCTTTCATCCACAAACATTCCCTAGACAGGAGTTAGAACTCCAAAGAAAACCAAGAGCTAAAGCAAAATTTTTCATATTTTTTTTCACCTCTGGAAAAAATTATTTTTGCATGACAATGGTCCAGCATTGCTTTTGCTTTCCAAGATTAATCAATTTGTGGGGGAAAAAACGTTGGCATTTTTGATTGTAAAAGTTAAGAGTTAGGAAGGCAGTTGAAAACAAACACAAAAGAAGCCAGTTAATATTCAACTAGTTATCTATCATAATCTCCAAACATTTTTAGTAGAGTCCTTGTTGAAGATAAAGTGAGTCCTAAAAAGATGTACTATGTTTTCCCCAAGTTTTTCATTTACTTATGCTGAACAATATAACACTGATCAGAACCCTACTTACCAAATGGTCCAGGTCTGTTTTAAAAGTTTTTTTCTTTCCCATATTTATATATATTTCCAGTATTTGTGTTATTTAGAGATTGTATAAATAATTATTTAAGGTTTTCTCCTGGCTCATTGATAAAAGCTGTTTACATTACAGGGCCATGAACTGATTTCTGTGGCCAGAGATGGCTCTTGTCATTTTACTGCAGCAAATGAAATAAATTTTGCTGTCCACTTCTGCATGTTCACAGGGATTCAGACCTGGGGAAATCCATTTGTTTTACCTATGTTGTAATACAATCATGAAGACGTAAATCAATTAAAAGGTCACTTTTGCATTTGGAATTGATCTAAGAAGAACAATCTTTTAAAAATTAATGACATAAGAATAACAACTTCATGCACTATAGGAAGAAGAGGCTTAGGGGAAGGCAGTCTAGTGGTAAGCAGCCACACCAAGCACTTAGAAGTCATGACCGAAACTCAGAAGCCTCATTTCTACATTTATTTTAACAGGTAATGAACATGCCTCATTCTTCAAAAGTCACTTGACTGGGGTCTTGGAGAAGAATGAATTAGATTAAAAAAAAACCCCTGTGTTAACTTTGTCCTACATATTTCCAACCACTATTTAAGGGCAATGTATACTGCAAAGATGAAACCCACAGTTGTTTACCTTGTCAAAGAGATACCAACACACAAATGCTGATCAATTATATAATATTTCCTTTCCTTTTCTGTCATCCCAGGCAGATACGTAGTCTGCCCCTGCAACACACCAGCTTTTCCTGAGATCTCTGGACTCTCATCTCCCCTGCACTGCTTCATGCTTTGAAATTTCCCTTGAGGGTCTATTACCCAGTAATTAGTGCATTTAACTTGACCTGTATGTTTCCTTTGCTATAGTGTCTCAACTAAAATATCCACAGTTCTAAATCAAATATCCCACCACGGAAATCATTTTATCCCTAATACCTTTATCAAAAAACCCCATAACCTTATTTTAAAAAGTAGTTTGACATAGACTCATGGCAAAAGGCTATGTAAATAAGAATTCATTGGACAGCACCTTCTTTTAATCAAATCCAGTATTGGTCACATCATTTCGCTTAGGACTGAAGGTAGCTTGCCAGGCTTGCAGATTATTTGGTCACCTTGTTCATCCTCTTGAGTAAGCCCATCAGATGGCACTGTTGTATATGGTCTTGTGAGCGCTCAGCCCATTTCAGCAAATTTTTAGTCCTGTAAGAAGAGTTTTCTGTTTTTCCCCAGATCTATGCCCTCTGTGGGACCCATGAGAAGCAGTCACTGCTTTTTTTTTGGACTTTCTGCCATAGAAAGAATTTCACCAGATAGAGCTATCTGACTTTGAGAATCAGGGACAGGCATTTGAACAGTGGTCCTTGAAAGTAAAAAGAAATTCCTGGAGTGGTGTGTAGGTGCATTATAAAACTAGTAGCATTAAGAGAGGACTGGTATACCATTGATAACAGCGGCAAGGCTGCAGAGCCATGGTAAGAAGGAAAGTCATTCTCCCTTTCCCCACTTCTTCCTTTCTTGCTCGCCATGCCAGGGGGTCTCTGCCATACCTTTTCCACTGGTTAGCCTGTTCTCTCCAGCTCCTGCGGATGCATCCCGGCTGGGTCAGGGAAGGCATCAGGGTCTTCATTCAAGACAAACATGGAATATTAGAAGAAAGAAACATGGGAGAAAAAAGCAAGGTGCAGCTCAGAAGGCCTGATTTATTCTACGTGGCATCAGCACTTCCCTTGTCTGCTCTAAACCAAGTGGCATCACACATACATTCATTTTGTATGTGTTCTTTACACTTGCTTTGTAACTTAGGAAAGAGACATTAAAAGTTGATAAAAAAGTGCTGTATTAGCCACTGAGGGACCTATGTACTGCAGTAGAAATACCCTTAACAAAATATAAAACTTCAAACAAACCAGACAAGTGAACAGCTGTATCCTTGCCTATGCTGTTCAAGAATTGTATTTTGTTAGAAATCCAGCAGAAAGCTAGTAAACAGTAAATTTGACCAAGGCAGTCCTATTACCTGCTAGCAAGATCTCCTGCTTAGACCAGCTGTTCTTGGTTTCTTCGCCTCATGAAAGCTAACAGACGTGAATTGTAACTAACAAAGATTCCAAATGTCCTACAAACCGAGTTCCTTTCCTAATATAGTATCACATTGTCATGGTTATAATAGAACATTCTCTGTGGCAGATATTCAGCATCTGAAGAAAAAGCCTAATCGTACAGGATCCTAAAATAAAACTGAGGAAATTATGTATGTGTGTGTGTATGCATGTACACTGGGAGGACATAGATCATCTTTTGCCCGAAAGTTGTATTTCAAAATATCCATTATTTATTAATCCAATCATAAGTTCAGTGATTTACTTCTCTTTCATATTTATTCCTGGGAAAAATGCCATGCTAGTCAGAGAAAGCACAAGAAATAACCCATACAGAAATCATTTATCCAGTCATTGGAGGCACCAATATTCTTTAAGTGAAACCCTCAACTAATTTTGATGATGAATGACAGGGAAATTAAAGTCACAAATACTGAGTCAGACCTTCACCAAGCAGAGTCTGTGTAATTATATGAACATAAACTGGGAAAGAATTGATTTGCAGAATATATGACATACATTCAAAGTTGGCTTCATTGAGTGCAATGGGTCAAATAGTACTATTAGCATGGGTTTAGATAAAACACAAGTCAGACTCCTCCCAGTTCCATTGGCTTTAGCCTGACTTTAACCATCACCTTCATCCATTTGCTTCAACTGAATCAGTTCTGGTTTGCATCAGTGTGGCAGGAGGAACAGGTCCCTTGCTGTGGCCAGACACTTCAGCAGTGAACTCAGCGATGGATCACAGAGTTATTCTTATGCAAAAAACCATTTATAGACTATTTGTGAGCCATTTGCTTTGTCTGTAGTCTTGAATTTAAATTAATTCCATGTTCCTTTATGAAACACTCATTGACCAGGAAGAGAAGTTTGAACTTTAAAATAATCCCATAGCTACCCAGTTCCGCATGGGAATTGCATTACTTGTAGTCTGAGAGAATTACTTGCTGTAGCTAATTCCTTTTTCTTGACCTGTGGGTTTAATAAAGTTCTTTCCATGTTGTCACTTTCACAGGTCAGCGTGGATGCTCTTTTTTTCATGATGCGTTCTTTGAAATAGAACCAGGCTTTGAAAAGTCCCCTTGGAAATGAGAACTTGTGCTGCCATGTGCTCCGTGGGGAAGGAGGAATGCCAGGGCAACTGACGGAGGTTTTGTGTCCTACTGTAAAGGCTTTCTGCAAAAGGGAACAGAGGAAGGGGCTTTCTCTTTCCATATGTAGGTTATTAGAAATGGTTGGTTATAGTCTCACAGTAAACCTGGATTGCCCTCTTCCCATCACCCCCTTCCCACCCCCCAATCTGAAGACACTGAATGCAGCAAACGACCCACCGCACACAAGTGAATGTTTTAGCAGTCTCACAGATGGGCCCTGCAAGGATGTGAGCTCTGCATGGGGCAGGCACAACGTAGCCGTCTTGTAGGGTTCAGCTGAGCACATGGTATCCTGGCCCCAGTACCAATCATTTTAAACTGACTGTGACCTGAAGATACGAGATGCTCATTAGAGGCCTTAGTAGGCTAATATCATCAGTAGATTGAACAAAGCTGTTCTAGTCTTTGCCAGCACAAACATTAATAAAGGGACCATGTCAATAAAAGTTTCCAAGATGAGCCCATAGAATGAGGCACTTATAGACTATTATAAACAATTTGCCCCTTGGTGGTTGTCCGTTATCAGGCCCAGTCAAAGCCTTGATAAGCCTTGCCTCTTTAGGAATCATTAATTTCCTTGGAAATTTAAACAGCTGTCACTTGTGATATTCTTCAGGTGTACATGTGGGAAAGATTAGCTAGTGTTTATAATCCAATCTGTTCATTAAGCGCCTGCCCATGTGGAACCTCCTTCGCAGGCTGAGAGTCCGGCTTGCAAATCTCCCACAGATAATTGGAGGCAGCCATGAATTATGCGAATGAGCTGTCGACAACAAGGATTGTGAGGCCTTACTAATATCAGCTGGTTTCAGTACAATGTTTAATGATTTCTCACAAATGAGACTTGGCCTCTCTGGGCACATGCGCTTAGTCCTTACCAACAAGGACAGCCAGGTTGATGGCTTGTGCTTCCTGCTTGGGCTGCTGTCTACCCAGCTTGCCCTTGCTCTCTGACGTGACATCTTTCTGTAACACAGTGAAATGCCTCGTACTGGAATTAGGGCCATGTGAGGTAACTGTCAGTGCCTTCAGGGCACTGATAGACCTTAATGGTCCCAACTGGTCTCATCTGAGACAGGCATCCACACTTCCTCTGACCAGAGGCTCTGTATAAGGTCAGGAATGGGCTCCTAGTCCTGTCCTGAGCTATGTTGCAGGTGTGCCTGTCTCCAGCCCTGCCTCCCCAATGGACCTTGGACCTACTCTGTAGCTAGCTTGTATCCTGGATGGACCCCTCAGTCATATGTCATGGTTTATCTCCATCTCCTTTTGCTCCTGACTGGAGCCCCTGGATGGACCCTGGCCCTGGTTCATCACTTGTGTTGGGGGCTGTTGATGGTCTCTGCTACAGCCCCTGGCTCTGCCTGCTGTGCGCAGCCCCTGTGGGATGGTGCCTTGTTGGTGAGGGCACAGCCTGTGCTGGGGTAACCCTTGGCTGCTAACTTGTCCTCCTTCATGGGGCAATCCTGTTCTCGCTTCCCTGATTGATGTGATGTGAGGCCCTGACCTCCCTGACTAAGAAAGAATGATCTTTGTTTTTCAGACAGGCTTCATTCTTACAGCAGAAGTCTTCTCTGACCTATCACATATCTCCCTGTGATAGGTACAAGCTCCAGGGCCTTGTCTGTGCCACTTCATTGGGAGCACAGTTGCTCTGTGTCCCTTGGGTCATGCTCTAGTGTTGAAGATGCTTGTGAAGCTCCTGGTTTGATGGGAATGGTGGTAGTCAAGGGGACAGGTGTCATTGGGTAGCAGTGTTTTCTAAAACAGCGCCATAGCTCAAGGAGTCAGGGACTTGCGTAACTATGCCCTTAAGAGCATAAGTACTTTTAAACACCTACTCATTTCCACTCTTGCTCATTGTGTAATTCCACTCAGGCAGGAAGATCAGTCATCATCACAATATTTGGCATATGATCATTTAGCATGAGCTAAGTGTTTCAGATGGCTCGCGGTTTTGCTAAAGAGAGGAGCAGCTGACAAAGTACAGTCTCTCTCCCTGAAGCTACTGGGAGTGGAAGCTGTTAAATGCCTTGCAGAGGATGCCTAGTGTTTAAATAAAAAGTCATTTTCACAGTTTACTCCTTCTTCGTTATTCCAAAAAGGTAATGTTCATTTTTTCATTCCCCAATCCTTACACTTTCTTGAAGTTGCTGTCAGCTTGAATACAATTCTCTCTATTTTCCTTCTCTTTCACTGCTTATCTTTAAACCATTGCCTCTACAGTGAAAAGAGAGAGATTGTATCTCATTTCAGGGTCCACCCAAGCCTGGTTTAGGCAGACTGCAAGGACTGCTGGGCCTTCAGCCAAGATCTCTCATCTAGGCCAGGGTGGAAGGTTTGAGTTTTGAGTGAAAGTCTTTGAAGGGATGGGTGGAGGTGCATGTCAATAATTCTAAAAGTCATGCTCTGGCTTTGAAGTACTTTTCTGGAGATAAACAGATTCTGCATATACCACACACTGATTCTGGAATTTGTGCTACTGCCTGACCTCCTTGACTAAGAAAGATTGATCTTTGATTTTCAGATAGGCTCCATTCTTACAGCAGAAGTCTGCTCTGACCCATCACATAGACCAGTAGAAAAGTCCGTGCAAACTCTGAAGGTGTGCAAGTATCAGCTTGGCTCAGCAACGCTCAGTTTGATTGAACTATTTTATTATTTTCTGTGATGTTAATTTATTGTGGTCAACAGGTTTGCCACTGGATTATGAAATAGCGGAGACTGGGGTATATCTTTCAAGAGCAGCATAGGTTAACTATGTCATTACACTTGCTGATTCATTTCAAACAATGGTTAGATATTAATGTTTTACAGCAAGGACATGATTTGATGGAAGAACAAATGAGTGAACAAGGCAGACTGCATATTGGACTACATTAAGAGGAGCATGGCTAGTTGATCAGGGGAAGCTATAACTACCCTTTACTTGGTGCTTGGGAGGCCACACCTGGGACACATAGTCTGGTTTTGGCCCCAGTTCAAGAGGGAGAAACTGGAGAGAGACCGGAGGGGCTACCAAGCTGGTTGGGAGCCCAGAACACATCACCTCTGAGGACAGGCTGAGGGAGCTGGGCATGTTTCTTCCTGGCAAAGAGAAGCCTAAAGGGTGATCTAATAGCAGTAGAAGCAGAGTTACAAAGATGACAGAGCCAAACTTTTATGTTTTGTGGCAAAGTATATAAGAAGGGCCAATGGACACAAAATGCGGTTTGGGACAACATTAGGAAAAAACTTTTTGACTAGGAGGGTTGGTAGGGGAACCAGGTAGTGTGCTTGGGAGCCAGATGTTTCTCATTAGTGCCCAGGGAAAGGACAGGAGGCAACGGGTGCAAACTGGAGTACAGGAAACTCCATTTAAACATAGGGAAAAAACTTCTTATCGTAAGGATGATCAAACATTGGAACAGGTTGCCCAGAGAGGCTGTGGAAATATCCATCCTTTGATATTTCAAAATCTGACTGGGGAAGGTCCTGGACAACCTGCTCTAGCTGACTCTGCTCTGAGCAGGGAGGGTGGCTAGATGATTGTGAGAAGTTACTTCCAACCTCACCTATCCTCTGATCCCCCGAAGTTTGTCTTGTTGCTAGATTGGTCAGAATTTGGAACCTTGCTTTTTCCCCCGCCCCGAGTATATGATAGATAAAGTCAGCTTTTGTTTATCTAAAAGTGGATTTTCAGGTTGTGTCTTAATTATGAGACTTGTGCAGAGGCATCAAACCTAGCTCAGTTTGAGCCAGCTCAGGTCCAGAACAGTCTCTCTGAGTTTGTGCAGTGCCATACATCACTAACTTGGGCCAGCACTACTTGAATGACTTTTCTTGAATACACCCTCAAAGTACAACTGATAGTTTATATCAGCTGTATTTTGATACTCTCTGGGTAGTATTAGCTCTGTAATAACCTCAAGAAATTATGATGCACCTTTAGTTAAATCTCCCTACTGATATTGAGACAGTACAAGTTTTGTGTTTGTTTAAAAATCAGGTTCTATTGGTATCACACCTTATTTCTCTCCCTACGTATACCAGATTATGCTCAGTTTTTAAAGAACACGATTTATGAAGGAAGTCACTTTTCATAAGAGGATATAAAATGTAATCTACATGTGTCACCACTGTGGAACCCTTACCTGATTCTTCTCCCAGGTATACCTGTACAGTCACAGGTGTACCACAAGCTGCTTCTGCTGGGTTTTCCTGTATTGTCTTAAACATGAAAGAAATAATCTAAGCAGGTTTTTTTACCTAGTCTTCAGCAATTTATTTTTTCTAGCTAATGCCAATTTTAAGGTGCCCAGCTCCCTTTACAAAATACTACTTTAACGTTGCACTATGTATCTGCTCATTTTCTGAAGCTGCAGACTTGGGAAATTGTTCATGGTGGGAAGACCTCCAGAACCTGCAGCTATATAGCTATACTGTTCATATAAGACAAAACACAGATCTTTAGCGTATACATTGATGCCAATACATTGATATTGCACTACCTATTGGAAATTACCTGATTAAAAAAAATAAAATTGAAATGATTGTGCAGGGTAGCCATGAAATAGTGTGAGGATGGCCATTGCATTTGTACAGAGCAATTAATGCCAAATATGAACACCCAGGAGGCTGAGCCCTACTACTCTTTTTAACTGTGTGCAAGCGGGTGGTCAACTTTTCCTCTGCCACTAAAAAACAGTATCTTGCAGGAAAAGTAGGTTATATCAAACTGCCTTAAAAAACTAGTTTCATCCCAAGACTACTGACTTCACCTTTGACAGAAAGGGTTTTAGAAGAAAGCTTATCTTAAAACCTGTTTACTTTAACAATAACAAACAATTTATAAGAACAAATTGGGTGAGAGAGACCTAACCACTTCTCATACACTGATCTTATCAGTGCATCATTGCTTAGTGGCAATGTTTCTTAACACTATGCCGCAGTTACTGATGTCTTTGCTGCTCTGGGAAAAGTCTCCATCCCAGCTGGAACCCAGAGCTACATGAGCCTCTCCTTTTGGTCTTTATCGAAGACAAGTAATTAATCTTGTGAACTGAAGGAGGAGAAAGACACTACCTGACCACTTTTTCTTAATAGTGATTCGTAAGTAGTTCAAAAGGGCACTACACACTGAAGGCTTAAGTCAACCTTATCGTTTCAGTGACTCAGCTGCATTACACTGACAGTTAGGTGGTGAAAAATTAACATTATTTCAAAGCCTGCACACATTGGAGGAAAGTAATAGTACAATCACAGCATGCTACGTGCCCAGGTTGAGTCTTCACAGACCCTGGGTCTCCTTCCCTTCCTCTCACTGGAGGGGCAGTTCTGTATAACACCGAACTATCACGGGGTGTGAGGAACTGCATCAGTAGAAACGAGTACCTGGAAAGTGGTCAGTCAGTGGAGATGAAGCTCTGTGTCCTACCAACAACGTGACTTATTGGAGGAGATGCAGCTTCTTCTGGTCCTTTTAACAGAAAGCTCACACGGGAGTGGCAGACTGACCCATCTTGCCCCTTTCTGGTAAAAATCATGCCCATCTTCTACCTCACCTGCAAAGAGTGACTCCTCCAGGCCACATTAATCTTGTGCTCTTTTCTGTCCTTTGGCAGGGCTAGAGGAAAGGCTGCTGCCAGCAGTGGCCAGGTTTTTGGAAGTAGGTAGCCATGCTGTGCTGACCTCAGAGCTCTACATGTGTTGGAAGCAGCTGCAGATGGACATCCTTATCTCTGGATCATGGTAGAGCATAAACGAGAATGTGCCTCACAGCTGAGGCCCTACTGTGGATGTGCAGGCACTTCGGGAGCTTTAAGACCATGAAAAGGCATAATAGAGGTGCCCACTAAATTTTAGATGCCTTCATTATAAGGCACTGCTGGATAATAGCTTTCTTCACCGCTTTTCTTGGACCTAAGCTTTGTCTACATTGCATCCAACTTGGGTGCTGTCAATCTTTCTCAACAAATTGGAAGCAAATTTTTTGGTATAACTGAGTTATATTTTGATACATTCTGCATGAGCATTTTAATGAAGTTTTGGAATTCTGTTTCCAGGATGAAGTTTGAAATTTTGATATATTTTCTTTTCAGTTCCTCCCTTTCCTTGGCAATCCCCTGATAGCATTAGATTAAAGTATTTGCCTTTCTGAATTGTAGCCTAAATGGTTACAGCTGTTGATTCATCCCTGGCTAATCAGGATGAATTATGGTATCTGATATTTGAATAGACTTAGCTCTCTCTTCACTTAGCTTTGTAAATCATTTTGCCTATGTCTATACAACCTTTGACACGAAACCATGTTCATGGTATGCTCCCTGACAGAGCTGCCTCCCAGGTGGCTCTCAGACAGCTAGGCTGGACAAGCCAGGTGATGAGACCAAGGCTGTGGGATGCCACTTGTTGAGATGATCTCCAAGATCACCTGTGGCCAACCCTGCAGATTGACTGCCTGTTCGTGGGAGCTGTGAAGCTGATGCTGTGGTCGGCTGCAGGATGGTTCTCCTGTGCCGGGAACAGTGAGGTCTGGTGACAGCAACCAGGGTCACCCAAGAGTCCAGATCATATGAAACATCCATATGGAGGAGGCAGGTTCAAGGTCAAGCTGGGAAGTTGAGCCAGATGGCAATAGTCAGGCTCAGGCACAGCTGCAAACATCGCTCGGGCAGAAATCAAGGGTGAGTGTCTGAGCTTAAAGGCAGCTCCCAAGGAAAGAAGTGTCAAAACCTGCTTCTCACAGCACCTTCCTCACAGCTCTCTGGCTCAAGGCCATACAGTTGACTCAAAAGCCAGCCCTACGACCAGGCAGCCAGGACCTGGCAAAGAGGCAGCAGGGCAAGAGGTTGCACGCAGGGCCCTGACAAGCAGCGTAGCCTTGCCCTTGGAGATAGCTGGATGTGAGCTGTTGTGCAACATGGCTCATCCATTCTGAAAACAAGTTTGCCAATGTTTGCGCTGCACTTGGAAAACTCAGCACAGCATGTATATGCTAAAGTTTCTTATCTTACATCATGCTGTCTTTGAAAGCACAACTGGGCCTGGCCTAAGACCATGTGGCTTTGTGGGTCATAAATCTGTATAGCACAGACCATATCCAAAGACTAACAAATAACTTTAAAGAACCTTTCAATATTTGCACATAATAAGTCATTGATACTTTCTACATGCAGCTGGATTCCTCTGAGAGTGATTCATAATTCTTACACCCTGAAAACACCCAGCAGTCCAAGTTTTCTCAGATGGATTACACAAGTGTCGTGGTTTTCTTCCTTACTACGTTTAACTATGGTAATGATATGGAAGAACTTGCATTTGACATAAAGGATAAAAGCATTGGCTATTTGGAGGCCACTGTTTGGACTCACGTCAACTATCCCCTGTGCCATTATTCCATCTACCTTGTCTAAATGTTGAGTTTCAAACTCTGAGCTGCTGGAACCACATTGCTACATTTTTCTTTTTATTTATAGGCTACATTGATATTACTAGTGATATTCACACCAAAGAGTGCCTTCTGATCAACTGAGGTGGATTGGCTTGTTTCTGCACTGCTTAAGTCCCGGCCATTTGGAAGGAAAGGTCTTGTCCTTGCTGCACATCAGCAGTGTGCACTGTGCTACAAGTACAACCTCTTCCTCCCTTGCATACAGACACCATTAGCCATGCTAATGAGTACCACAATCTTCACTCTTCCCAGAAGGTGTGAGCCCTGCCTCGTCCGAGATGTGGAGAGAGAAATGTGCCAAGAGAGCCAGAACTGGGATGGATGTTGGGCAGCGTGTCCATAAAGTCTGCATCCCAGCATGACCTGGCCTCAATCAGTGCTTAGATTTTTCAGGCAGAAGAACTGTTGGTAAATACTAAAGCAGAGAACAAATGCAGACTATGCTATATTCAGGTAGAATGTGGAGCTGGCACAGGGATGTTGATTAGCGTTGCACGAAGTGGTTCGTAAGGTCCCTGACTTGCAGTGAGAGACGGGCTCTGGCATACACATACACTGAGTTCACAACCCTGCAGTTCTTCTGGATCCTTCAGTCCTTGAGGCTGTGGCTGCATTCCTCCCCTCAGCTTCTCATTTACACCCTCCTCACCTGAGGACCCACAAAGTCACAAGATCTTACTGTGAACCTCCTCCTGGCCCTGCCTATGCTGGCTGTTCGCAGCTTCTAGAGAGGGAAACTTGATGGGATCTGGTGTGTGCAGGATGAGTCTGTGTTCCCTTGTTCTGTCCCTTCCATCTGAGAAGACCACTACTGAGCCATACCAACTATCTCCTTGGGTGCTGGATGCCTTGAAGGAGTGGTGATGCTGTTGGCATGCACTCCTTGGAGTTGGTTTGGGTTGCCTCTGCCCCATCCACACATTCTACTTTTTTCTGCTTTTGACCCTTTGACTCTTTTCCTCTTTGATGTCTCTGTAATTTTTCGCTGATTTTTTAATTTTGTCATCCTTTACTCTGGCTGGGCAGCTGGCATTAGGCATGAACTGAAGTCTGGTTGTAAGGGGAAATTCCGTGAGAAAAACGGTCACAAGCAGATGCCTAGGGAAAAAAACAAGGACAGAGCAAGCAAATATGAGTATGCCCTGAGGACTCCCAGTTTTACACTATCGCAAGCTGAGAGATGTCCTGAATCCGATGTAGCTTCTAGGTATTTAGTAACCTGTAATGGATTTTTCTTTCATTAACCAGTCTAGTGTCCCCTCAAACCTATCTGTATACAACATCTACTACTGCCCATATTGCATGAAGAACCACGCTCTCACATTTGTTTGGATCAGAATTTACAGTCTTCATTTGATGCCTTCTTGGTTTTGCACTGGACAAAATAGTGAGCAGCTGATCCCTATTCACCTCCATGCCCCTTATGATTCTGTAAATTCTTCATATTTTCCTTCAGTGGTCTCTTTTCCAGAATAAAGATGACTGGCCTACTCAGTCATTCCCTGTACCTTTAAATGATCTTTAAATAAGCCACCATTTAAAATTATTATTTTTTTTTATTATTCTAAGGTTGCTGCTTATAAGCCATTTATGTTTCCTCTGGATAATTAATCTTTCGGGCATGTAGAGCCACCACTATTAAAGGTCATCTCGTTGTGCTGACTCTACTTACACAGAAAAATATCCATAGCATTATCACTTCAGAGGTAATTGTTTACAATATCCTTTGAACTGTCTTGTAAACAGGGGTAATAAGAATCTTTTAACCCTATACCACAAATACATTCCTATTTCTGTAAACTTGGAGGCTTCCTGTAATGCAATACAATAATTTGACATTTTAATAGAGCATTCTACTGTGTCTAGTTTTCAGTTTAATTGAAGCAACATACTAGAAAAAAAGAGCACATCTAAAAACTCTTGGAAGGTACAGCTTGAGCTACAGCAAGCATAAGCCAAGTGCTTGCAAATGTTTGCTTGTGTTGTTTCTCTTGCAGCAACTGCAATAACCATATAATAGTGAGCCTTCAAGGAGGCTTGTGCTGAAGGTTTCAGAAATGGTGGTTCAAGTGCTGCTACCCATAAATAACATTACCTCCAGTGACTCAAATTTACTGGTCTTGAGCCTTCTGTTCTGATTTTTGCTCATTTGTAAATGTAAAGCCCACGCTGTCAAAGACAACCTATTAGGATGCTCTAAAAGATCTTCTGAACCACAATAGGCTAACGGATCCATTTTATATGATCAGGCTGTATTTTTTGTAAATGGTGTTTCTTTTTATCGGCATGTGAAGCTCTACTGCTTGTGTCTATTTAACTACATGATCTGTAAATCATCTTGCTGATGTCAGTATCCTAAGAAACAGGTATGTGAAAGAGCTTTTGCAAATAACACTTCTTGCCCTATAACCATTTAAAAAACAAAACAAATAAACAAGAAAATCCTCCTGTAGCTAAGATGCGATCTGTTTAACTCACTAGGGGGTTTCCAGGACTTGGGTGAATTTTAACCATCCTTTTGGACATAAGTCAAGCTGTGCAAAGCAATGAAATTCTGATTGCCGTGTGGTGAGACGACTGGATAGTGTTACAGTTCCCTCATTAAGAGGTACTGAAGTTAAGCAGGGGGAGTTGAACTTTCCTCTGTATTAAAACAACAAGTGTGGGAGATGAGGAGAGCAAGCTGGAGTAAGGGAGTTCACCTTATAACAACAAAGACTTAACATGCAGTATATCAAGTCTCCTGAACTTTGCCCTGCTTGGTAGTTTATCAGACAACCAAGATGAATAAAATAGCAAGGAATGATTTAAATCTGTCCTGATTTCAATCTTCTGGCCTAATTTTCAGCTTCATTCTTTTTCTGTTCTATCATTTCATTGCTGTGTGTTCCCCCTCCTCAAGAGATGTTCACAGTTTATACCAGTCTTAGAGTTCAAAATACATACAGTTCCCATTAGTGGAATGAAACACAGTGAAGACGGGTGAGATGTAAGGCAGGAGTTTTGCTAACCTAATGATGAGTTCTCCTTTTTCAGCATTGTATCTAATTTACACTAAAAAAGAAACAAGGCTCAAATAGTCCCCACTAATTCTTTTTGTTGATGTTAACAGTACCTAACCGCTGTTAAAATCCATGACAATGTATCTGTGGCTTTTTGCAAACAGCAAAGAATTTTCATACCACCAAGACATGAGTAAACCTTGGAATATGAACTGACACTCTCAATCAAATTTTACAGATGGTCTGAATGCAAATCAGAAGAGTGACATTTCAGTTCACCAAGTTAACATCAGCATATTATGACTAGGGGGGGTTGGTTCCAGAAAAAGAAAAAGACTCCACAACAACTCACAAGACCAATGTTCAACCCTGCTGAATTACTTAGAAGTAATCAGTTCCAAAATAGTTTCTCCCGGAAAAAAAACAAATTATAGAAGTCTTGATGTTGAGGAAAATTAGCACACTGAGAAACACTTCTGTTGATTACAGCTGAATGAAAGCAAGTCAAGAAAGATAATTATGCAATCAGTGAGCAATGGAACTGGTGAAACTTGGTTTCACAAAGAGTTGTGTCCCAGGTTGTCCCTTACTCTCCTTGGGAACTGCAGCTCCCTCTCGTATCTCCTAGTCTTTCTTGCCCATGTGCTCAGGCTCTGTTATAGCCATGCATGCACTGACTGGCTCCTCTATATGCACGGATTGATTAGATGGGTACATCTTCTCGGTTAAGCTGTAACAGTCTTTTATTCAGAGACAGCACTAATTCAAGGTTTTGTAAGTAGTTTTGCCAGGATAGTAAAGTGCAGAGTGGGATACTGCAGTTTATGCAGAGAAAATGTACGCGGAGGTAGAGAAGGCAAAAGAACCTGTTTCACTTGTGGTAAGCGTGAGTTTCAAACACTATCAAAACTTGAGCAAAGCACCAGTTTTCCCAGCCAGGCTCCATGCCTTCCTAACGGGGCCTGCAACAGCTAGCAGCTGCAAGGGTCGTCTTCTCTTCTGCCATGGGATCTCAAACAACACACAGGACTTCGTACCTTTGTGTCTAAAATGTGCCACGGAGTTTGAAGTCAGTAACAGAGGGTTGATGAGCAGACTGGAGCACAATCTTAATCACATCTTCCAAGAAAACAGAAAAATTTTGCTCAGTGATACTCCCTCAATGCTTGGAATCACTGTATTTCCTAAACAAGTTATTCACTTGTGGGTTAGATAGGCTGATGTCTGGGCTAATAGCCAGGGTTTAAAGAGGAAAAAAGCAGTCATGCACTTAATTTTTCCTTCCTAAATTATCTGCTTTTTGATTTATCTTTGTAAGTGCTTCATTGTGGCAAATGTATGGCGTTCTGATTACTTAGCCCTGGCGTGCAATGCTTCTTAAGAACATAAATTACTTGGAACAGGGACCTTATGCTTCTCTATGGCGCCTAATACAATAGGGCATAAGACTGGCTTCAACTGCTGGATACTGCAGCAGCATAAATGTTTAAATGAAATATTACTCTATTATCCTATATGTTTGAAGTTTGGCCCCAGAGGCAGAACCTCTCAGAAGTCTGTAAAAATTTGAGGAGGCAAATTAAAATGTTTCTCCAACAGAAGAGGAATGTATTCTCCATTGCCTTGGGTAACATCATCTGATATATTCATTGCAGGTGCTTACAAATGTATTGTGTGACTGGACTTATCTGCAGTGTAACTAGGAAAAACAGAGAAATTTTTAGCCTGGATACTTGACCTAGTAAATACTTACCTAACATAAGTTCCAATTCAGCAAGGTACTTAAGCACATACCTAAATACCCACATGAATAAACTCAGCCACACTTTTAAGTGTCTTGTTGAATCTGGGCCATACAGAAGCTGAACACATCAAACAACTACCCACATCAAGTTCCCGCAAAAGAAAATTGATTTCCAGAGTGTATTCCCTCTGGCTGTTAACACTGAAGAAGAGTGAGTGATAAAATTTCTGCTGCTTCTTCTTCTTGGATAGAGCCTGTGCATGTATTTGCTTTCACTGAAATATTTTCTCTCTGGTATTAAAAGTGATTTGTGAATTTTGGGAATTAGACCAGATAATGTGAAAAAAAGATCCCCTTTTTTTTTTGCTATTATTTATTCCCTGAACCTTTCGTAATATCAGAAATAGTCAAATAGGAAGATCTGAATAAATACATTAAATAATGAAATAGATGAAAATAAGTAACAGGAAAGTCTGTTGGATCTGGTTGAACTTTGTGGCATGCCTGTTCTTTAAGTGCTTTTGCAGTCTGTGGACTAGTCCTTGTCTTTATGTGTGCAGCCTGCAGCTTCAAGAGTGAGGAAACACTGCTCTGGAATATAATAGTCAGTCAGCCAGTGAATGCTCAGTATTTTGATATGTGTGTTTTGTTGCTATTTTGAAAAATATCAGTGCACTACAGTTGCCTAAGTTATCACTTACAGATGCTTCATGGATGCGATACAGAAGACTCTTCTCTATCTGTGGATCAACAATTTATCACACATTCAGAGATAAGTGGAGCTTTGGACCACAGCCCTTTAAATTTTTTCAAGGTGACTAAAGTTCTCTCTTAAAGTACATTGAGTGCTATCTTGGGATTTATACTAGCGCTATTGTTCCCGGGCATGAACACAGCAAAATCACTGCTTTTACTGAAATGATTATTCACAATGCGTTATAGAACAGTCTGGTTATGTGAAATTGTTAATTCAGAATGCCTTCCGGCTGGAATCTACAATCAAACACTATTGCAGTGTATATGATCAGAAGGATCATCATTTTACTATTACTAGACACAGATACAAAAAATATTTTGACTGCTAGCCACGAAGGAGTCAGAACGAATCCTCAGAACATTAATTCTTCTGGATATCGGTGCTGAGAGAAAACATCAGGCTTTTAAAATTACATTTTTTCTGACTCAGTTTAGTCTGATCTGCATTCATCTGCCCATCTTTAAAAGTGTCTTCAGTTAAACCTGCTGCTAGATCAGACGATAGAGCTATTCTAACTTGCTGTATGGAGCTCAGGGTAATCTTGCTCTACAGCGGTGTAGACAAACCCACGGTTACCAGGAATGCAACAGCACTATCATTGCTGTTTTATCTGCATTGTGATAGTGCCTACGGACTGGGGAATCATTATACTCTCTTCTAGCCAACTACAGTAACATGGCAGCTCCTTCTCAAAAGGGTTTAATCATCCAGTCAAAGCAATGATTTAATCAGTGTGTTGAAAGCAGTGATGATAGTAAAAGAAAAATAGGCTTGCATAGTTTCTTATTATATGCCATCTTTTATATATAATCCAGACATAAAAAGCTAAGAGATATTAATGACTCTTTGGATGGGATGATAGCTTGTTACCTTCAGGGCTTTGATAAGAAAGTGACCTTGTGGATTATGTATAGCTGTAAATGACTGCCTGAGAGAGAGGGAGAAATTATTTGGATTTTAAAAATTGCAGGAAACATTCCTTTTCCGCACTTCTTCAGTGGAAGCTCTGTTGCTTGGATCTCCCCAGGTATGTCTAGAGTGGCCCAAGCTATATCTACGCCTTCATACTCACATCTGTGAACAAAGTCACTCTTAAGTTACTCTTTTATCAAAATTTTCAGTATAGCAATTTTTTATGTAGAACATAGTCGATCTCTTCAGACACCTAAGGAACCAGAAGCATTTCCTCACTGGCAGCCAAGATGGACCTCATTCCTTACTTCCCTGGTCTTAAATCAAACCTGAAGGACTTCATTTCGTGTCCCGTTATTGACTTACTGGTCTAGGGAGACCATTCCTCTGAGGGACTTTGCTTCTGTGTTGAGCACCGGTAGCTATCATCAACTTTGAGAAAGAGCAGCTTGGAAAACTGGACTACTGTGAGGCTGAGCGAGGACTTTGATCTCAGCTTGTCAAATAATGTTCATCTGTCTTATTATGAAACCTGAGCGTATTACTTAGTTTCCCATTTTACAGTTATGCAATGTTTTCTTAAGACCATTATTTGAATCCTCCTCCGAGTTGTGAATTAAAAGGTAAAGCAAAGGTAAGATCCATTTCACAATTCCCAATGAACGGGAAGATTTCTGGACATGAAAGAAACTGGCCTCACATTTTTTGGCTGGGGACTCCTAAAACCAGATGGTATAGATTTCGTACCTAAGCTTATTCAGCGTTTACTGCTGGCTGCTATATTAGTCCTGGCAGCTGCTTGGAAACCTCCTATCCCCCTGAAAATTAACACCTGGTTTCAGAAATACTGAAGTACAAGTGATGGAAAAACTATCTAGCTTCACAAGAGGAAAATTCATGCATTATTAAATGGAAATTTGTTAGCCCAGAAGTAACTCCTCTTCTAGAAGAAGCAAAAGGCATACCTACTGAAAAAGGTAGCTTTGTCTCACTGAAAAAATTTCCAAAAAATTAACAAATTTGAAGTGTCTGTAAACACTTTCAGATTAATAAATACTACTGTGCATGGTTTAAATGTTTGGAAACTAAACATGAGCTTAAAGAGTATTTTCAGACTTAGGCATCTATGTCCACAGACCTTAAAAAGAACTTCAATGTTTCCAGTCCTGATAACTGTTACATCACCTGTTTGTTATTAAGTATGTCTGCAGGTGTTCGGATTTAGGGTAACAGTTTGGTCTTACTGTCTTAGAGTAGTTACCTTGTCCACAAAGTGAGGATCACAATTTCTGTATCAACTTTACTGTAGTTTTGTGATGTCTAGATACTTGTTTGTAAAGGTCTGAGGAGTGCTTTAGCCTGGAGAAAAGGAGGCTGAGGGGAGACCTTATCACCCCCTACAACGACCTGAAAGGAGGGTGTAGCAAGGTAGAGGTTGATCTCCCCAGTAACTAGCGATAGGACAAGAGGAAAGGGTCTCAAGTTGTGCCACAGGAGGTTCACGTTGGATATTAGGAAGAATTTCTTCACTGTAAGAGTCATTAAGCATTGAAACAGGCTCCCCAGGGAGGTGGTGGACTCACCATCCCTGGAGGTGTTCAAAAAACGTTCAGATGTGGCGCTTTGAGACATGGTTTGCTGGGTTTAGTGGGCATGGTGGCATTGTGTAGAAGGTTGGACTTGATGATCTTTGAGGTCTCTTTCAACCATAACGATTCTATGATTCTACGATTCTATAAATGCATGCGTGTGGGGAAAAAAAGGGCTAGATTTTACAAAAGGATTGAAGAATCTTTGATTTTGCTTATTTCAGAAGGAATTAAGAAACATTCTGGGTTTTAAACTTTTTTTTTTGTATATAAACTTAGATCAGAACTAACCCTCCTCAATTTTAGAAAATAAGTAGATTTTATGTATGTGAATGTCTAAGGTATTTTTGAAATCTCATTTCCCTAATATCTACATAGGTTCCCACACCTGCTCAAGCAGTGCCTTACGCACCTCAAGGCAGCCCTGACAAACAGCCAAGTGCAAGGAATGCCAAGCCCGTGGAGTTCATCCCTCAGAGACTGCAAAGATTTGCAGGCTCCTGCCTATGGGGTGTTGTCCCTGTTATATACTCCATCATTTTTTCAGCTGAACCTGCAGTTAGGTGGAATATGAGGCGAGGGAAGGTGCTACTGGTGCCTTGAGGGTGGGGGAACTTCTCCTTTTGTCCTCCTCCTTTTCCCTTTTTGCCTTCTGCCCACGATCAACCCTACGCACAGCAGACTGTCTCTAGATAGAGATTTTGACAGTGCAGTACGTGCTCCAGCCACCTTTTTCGACAGGTAATAGAGGATTGTTATGTTGTTTGGCTCCCCACGCTGCTTTTTCTAAGTGTGTGGGCACCCACGTATCAGGCAGTGTCTTAAATTTGCAGAACTTCACACCACTTGATTTTGAACTAATTACCTTTTTTTGGCTGCTAATGTATGTCATTCAGTGAAGATCTGAGAGACCTTAAACACCACTGTTAAATTCACGTTGTCTTTAGTTTGCAAAATTTAATGTGGTCAAAATCATGTTTAAAACACACTTTCTCACTACAAATTAAGCTTTTAGATAGCTTGGTAGGAAAAACGTGCTTTTTCTTAATAGATGCAATTGCTCTTCCAGCTGTGCAATATGTCCACGCATTGATACAGCAGTTGGTGTTTAGTTCTGCATCTGTTCACAGGAGAAAGCAGACATATTCCTGAGTTGCATTTGGGCACGCTGTTTTACTGAAATGTAGCTGAGTTGCACTTGAAAGCAACAGAAAAGGTGGAGAGCAGTATTTGCAAGAATGCCTTTCCAGCACTCTTGTCCTTGCACTCCACTATGAACTATGTTTTCTATTTTGGCTTTGACATGTGAAGGAGTGCTAGTGCTCAGTCTGTGTTTTCCTTGCCAAACATTTTACTGATCTCTGGAGTAAGTGGACAACTGCTCATGCAGCTATTGAGGGTTCTTTTTAAACATTTTTGTTGTGCTTCATTTGGCAGTCAATGGGAGAAGACATCTTGTAAAAGACAAGCTGTATTTATTTAACATATTACATAGTGAAGATATTGGTTTACAAAGAAAATAGATGCTGAGGTTGCAACTAATCCTACAGAATTCAGAAAAGATTCTGATTGTTTTGCAGACTGTAGCCTTTATTTGAGTAACAAGGAAGATTGGTTGTATTTCAAACGTGAACTTTATTAACAAGAAATGCAAGACACGAATGTGTATTAAACTTATATCTCACTAACTTCTGAGCATGTTGCTTTATAGAACTGTATCACCTGAAAAAGTCCAAGTCTCTGAGACACCAAATTAGATTTTATGGGCATTTTATGTCTTAAAGTTGTATCTGTAGCTTTCATTGTTTGCATCTAAGAGGAAAATTCAAGTATATGAAAAAACTACTGGAAGTGATTAGAAACCACTCAATAAAATCTATTAATGTATTTCCTGATGGGAGGAAGAGTTAACTAGGGAGTGGAAAAGTTAGCCACCGGGAAAGTATCCTCAGTATCCCCATTGTCTTTTGCATAGGTACAGGGCAAGAACTTCACTAATAATTTTCAGATGCTTACTAAACTTTAGATTAGAGGAATATTTGGGATCACATGATGCTCTTCATGTACTGAAAAATGTATTTAAGTATGAAAATTTTATTTAGATTTGGAAAAGGATCTATATGTTCTATCTGATTGGAGCAATGGCTTTTAGGAGGCATCCTAAGGAGATGCTTTTCTGTTCATGTGCACGTAGATTTGTTGACCTGAGCAGATAACAGACAAATCAGGGCTGATACTGGAAAAACAGTATTTGTGATATTAATGCATGTACTTGATTCCACTGATTTATGATATGCCAGAATACACATAATGCTGTATAAAACCACGTTAATCATCTGGTTGTGCATCTAGCAATTCATACCCGATATGTGGAGTCAATTTTTTTTTTCTATGTATAATACAACACACTCATATTGCAGACTTCATGCTAGAACTGGAAATTTGGAATCAAATCTTCCCAAAGACAGAACTTCCAAATCTTGTACTTTGTTATGAGTATTCACGGGCTCAGAATGCAGAAGTTCCCATTTAATCGTTAAATTCAGTTTTATATACATATGGAATAGCATCCCCAGAGGAACACAATCTAAACCAAAGCTCTGGAACCAGACACTGCTGCTAGCAGAATTCAGATCTTTTGTATGTACAGCTATACAAACACATACAACACATTCTCCCACAAATTTGTGCTCAGACCTGTAACCATTTACTTGCAGGTTTAATTTCATCGCTGTGCTATTGCACTGTTGTTTCCCATTGCAGTGAGGTAAAGTCAAAATTTGAAATGAAACTGTTGCAGGGAGGATTTAATAAATTTCTTATCCTGTGCTTGCCCCCTGACACCAAGCAACTCTTTGAGTGTCAGACAGCAAAATTCCAAGCTTTGCTTAAAAACTGAGAAGAGTTTAGTTCCACAACTGATACTCTCTAAATGAAACCATGGCAAAACAATGAACCAACAAAAATAATGGTTTACAATGGCTGAAGCACAGGCCAGTGCCTGTGGACCAGAGTCTATATCCCCGATCGCTAACTGGTACTTTCTGCTTACTCTTCCATATGATACCTTTGTGGTGAGTACCTTTGTCCTGGGAGAAGGATCCTCAGTCCATTTCCTCCTTAAATTTTGGGGCTGAAGCCTGCATTTCTCACCTCCCCAAAGCATGCCCCAGCCACCAGGCTGTGGACACGCAGAGACATCTCCTTCCCATTCTGCCTGTTGAAATACTGTTGCCGTAGCAAACAGAGCATGGTTCAGGACTAGAAAGAAAAAGCACAAGCAGCTGATCTTGTAGATTAGTGCTAAGGACAGTCTCCAAGCACAGAGAAGATCCACGTTCTGGACCTTGGTCCTGGCTAGTTGGAGCACAAAGTAAAACCCAGAAACAATCCTGACACAGACCAGCCTACTTGTCGAGTCCGACCGTAGAGCTTTTCTAATTTTGACATGCAACTCCTTGTTTAGGACTCCAACTTTCAGCCCCACTGACATATGTTCTGCAATGACTACTGCATTATTCTATGACTACAGGTACAGTATGCTAAGCCAGAGAAGGGACAGGCACAAAGTCTGGCATGTAACAGTAGTAACTACTCTGTTTATGGCATGAGATTAGCAGGCAGAGCTCTGGCCTGAGCCAGCAAACACTCTCCCAGCCAACTCCTGGACAGAGTCCAGAGGATGGCAAGTGGCAGGGTTTGTCCCCAAAAGTGGGGATTGACTAGATCACCCTATATTTAGGGAGAAGAGAATTCAGCCTTAGGTACCTGAGGTTATAAGATGCTTCTTGCTCTCAGACCCAAGACCAGGCCTAATATTATACTCATAGGTACAGATCTAGCCTAAGAGATCAAAAAGGAGAGTCTTATTCTGAATGAACAACCAGATTCTGCTCTTTGGGTCTACTAAAGGCAACTGACTCACAAAAAAATAACAGATGCAAAAAAAAAAAAATAAATAATTGGTAACTATTTCAAATTGTCCTCTGTGCTGGGAACCACAAAGAAAAGCAGTAAGGTTGTGAACTGTACATCAAGATACTGGTGCCTTTGGCTTCTTTATACAAACATATGTATTTCAGGACTGTATTTCAGGACTTCTGTAGCTAAGGGCAAATGAAGATTTGTCATCCACACATGGACTTCACAAGTGTAAGAACTGTGGCAGAAGGCAATTGTTAAATTTATTTTGGAAATAAAAATCAATTTACTTCTTTGTAAAAAAAAAAAGGTAATAGGCAAACGTAATTAAAGTGCAATCCTGGCAATTATTGAAATCAGTGAGAGTTCTGAGTTCACAAGGCACCTAAATTGGATTAATCTGCTCAAAATATAATGTTACAAAGAAACATTTATGCATTTATGAACATGTGTTCTATGGTATAATTTTATTTAATCTTCAGAGGCCTCTCAGAGGCCTCTAAATTTAATATTAGACAAACTGGCAAACTTTTGCCTGACTAAAGAATGCCAAATAAGGCCCAAAAAGGGATTGTTAGGATCAGAATTACTCGTTGTCTCCAGCTGCTTTGTTCTGCACTGGTATTGTAAAGATGTCATAAATTCAGCTTAATTGGAGAGTTAAGCTAGGTTTACAGCTGTTTCACTTACTTGTAGCACTGCAAAACAGCTGAGCATACCAATGAGTATGGGTCTTCAACTGGATGATATTAACACTAGAACTCTTCCTCCAAAATAACTGCATTTACGCCCAGCTTTCCATATTCTTGTACATGCTCATTTTTTTTTCTCTTTCTCCCATGGCTCTCTTCCAGGACACTTTGCACATAAGAGTAGACCTAGTGATATCCCTACATCATCAGATAAAAGTGGGAAGAATGCTACAGAGATGCACGCACGTCTTTCAAAACAGCACATATCTTCAGACTAGTTTGAAAAATATGCTGGGAAAAAAATAATTGTCAAGCATAAGCATATTTTTATTCACTCTAACAGGCAGGGCAGCATTCAGTATCAATGTATTACCATTCCAAAAAAAAATCTCAAAAAGCACACACCTGCCACCTTTTTAGGCAAAGAGCTGCCTCTGAACAGCAATATTATGTTTCCCTCTGTGTTGTTTAAAGGCAGCACTGAGTAGCGGGTTTGTACAGGGGCAAAGTGCCATCAGTCAGGATGGTAACTAGCAGCAGTTTGAGGCTATTAACCTGCTCCAAGGGAACTGTTCCATAGTACCTCTGGAAGCTGGTGCATCACTGGTGACATTAAGGACCCACAGCCCATACCCAGGTGAATGTGCTTAAAAAACACCACAGCAACCTTATTTACTATGAAAAACATCACTGTACACTGAAAAGCCAAGCTTAACCTTTACTAATATTCAGGCTAGGTAGTCTCAATACAAAATGCCTATCTGCAATACCTGGGATACAGGTGAGTGACCTTAGAGCTGACTTCTGTTTTCCAAGTGTGTTAGCTAACATTATAGTATGCTCTGGCAAAAAAACCTTGCATTTGTGTTATGATTCACTCCGTGTTTTTGTGGAGTTAGTTTTGTTATAATTGTATTTGTGCCGATGCAACAGGTGTGACTTTCAGCTTAAAATAGACCTTTTTTTTAGCTTTGTGGTAGTTAAGTTACATTATGTAGGCTCAGGTAGGCAGCCTCATTGTGTCTAGAAAAACAGTATGGCATCTCCATTTATTAAACCAGTGCTGTGAGCTACTGTGCTTCCACTTGCATTTCTGTTTTAACAACAGGCTTACACAGCAGTTTGGAGTAGATGAAGAAAGCTCAATATGGATTCGCTTCTCCACAGACAACATGGTTATTCTTACATTAAGGCTCCAATGTAGTTTCTTACAGCAGAGAGCAGCATCTTGCCTCTGTGCAAGGCTGCAGCTACAGCTGCTATGTTTTAGTTTTAACCTGAACCGTTACACCCTCGCTATTTTTCTTTGTGTCAAGGACTGTTTGAAGAAAGTGTGTTTGTTCTGTAGGAGAAGAAAAAGATTGTATCAGCAGTTGTTTATTTACAAAATTGTGGTCAAAGTAACATTTATTTAAGCCATACTTACTGGTGTTGTTTTACATTCAAAGAAGTATATACAGTATCTTTCACTCTGTAAACTACCATTGCCATTTAATCACATTTGAAACTGCAAATGTTGTCATCCCCAGAAGGCAAAATGATTCTAAGCTAATAAAAGAATTTTTAGCTTAATGGATAATTAATGTTTGAAGCCTCTTTCTACACACTATATAGCAAGATTATTAAAAAAACCCGCAAGGCTACATTCCTAAGAATAAAATTTGCAGTTAACTAGCCAAAAGGAAAAGGATTTAGTAATTCTTATATTTCATCATATTCTCCGAAGAAGTATTTTTCCTTCATCCATGCTACAGCAGCAGCAATTTTTAAAAATTTATCTTTTCCATTTAGGTACCTTCAGAAAGCTACTGACTCTCAATACGATCTGGAATAGTTTCTGAGGTTTTTATATTTTGCTTATTATTGTTGCTTAAAAAAGGTGATTGCAAATTTGAAAAAAGCATGACATACGAGTCATATTCAGGAAGATTTCTGTGCACTCAGAAGGAATGCAAGCGTTTCCATAATGACAGAAATGAAAGGGTAATTCTGTCATTCGCCAGAGTGTTTATTGTTTATTAATACAGAACTGACATTAAAATTTTCAATCACTTTTTTCCCCAGAAAAATAGATAGTTGAACTCTATGCATCCCACGCTTGATAGCTTGTATTAGATCATTAATTTCTTGACATGATTGTGAAGACCAATGATTTTATGTCTGCTTGCTAAGAAGGTGGATCACTGAGGAACCATTTGTGGTAAATCGTTTGGCACAAATTATATTACTTCACTCTCAGGTGACTGTATGTTCCTCTTGGCAGTTAACAAAACCTCTTCAATTCTGAAAATCTGCATGAAAAAAAATATACTCTGATTACAACCTATTCGGAATTATTCACAGTTTATCTGAAATGCTCTTTTTTAACTCTCTTATTGGGTACGACGGTAAAAGAAATAAATACAAATTACTTAATTTTTCCCTCTCTTGTGTTCTTGACTACAGAATACATGCCAACTTTGTGCACTAAAGACCACTCCTTTTGTGTTATAGGTGTATTCCATGCAACTGAAAGTCAATATTTAAATTGTTGCTCCACTTTAGCTGCCATTCTTCTTTTTTCTACCATGTTCACACATAACAACAAAGTTATGGCTTGGTTTCTGTCACATGGAGTGAGATTCAAGTAACCGGCAACCAATTCACCTCATCTGAAACCTAACCTGTCTGCCACTTTATTGGTTCTCTTTGAATTCAGTTTGCTGTAAACCATTATCAGGGGCTTTGGGGCAAACCAGCTGGCAGGTAGGCATCCTACTGGTTATCACCTGCTGTTTACTAATCAAAAAAAATGCACTGTAGATATGTTTTTGGTCAGAGATATATATGCGATGAGTTTTCTAACTGGCTATAATGTTAACAACTATGCATTTATGTCCCTTTGTTTTAGTGCATTCACGGGCACGCAGGCAGTACCAGGCAAGAAATGGGCATTTTTCATTCACAGTGGCCTCATGACCACTTCCTCCACTACTTTAGGAGAGCTGAGGATTAGTGACAACCAGAAACACCAGCAAGAAGCTAATTTTTTTGCTGCAGGGGTTGATATCTCAAATTGGGATCACCCACTTTCCTCTGCAGCCACGGTCAGAAAACTGGTGGACAGATGCACACCTAAGCAGGCCACTCCGTAGCACATCATTTAGCATTTCAGAGCTGATGTAACCTGAAGGAAATCAGCAAATAGGTAGGAAAAATACTGTTGCATATCAGATTTCTAGGGGTTTCTTTCTGATGGAAGAAAAAGCCAATGGGGGAAAAAACATGGTCCTTGTGGGAGGTGAAAGCTAATGTCTCTTCTAGTGGGGCTAAAAGGTGTTGCTACCCTTCACGTGAAAAACAAAGTGAAGAAAACCATTAGACTCAGGCCTTCTTGTGGTCAACACCTCTGACCTACTCTCCCTGATAAATATAATTTAAAAGTTGGCAGTTGAGTATTATTTATCCATCTATTAGTCTTTGTTTGAGATCTCTATTGATGGCCATTACTATTAAACATGTTATGCTAATTAGACCAGTTTTCAGTAAAGCAAGATCCCAGGGAATGTCATTAAATTTTGTGCTCTCCTTTCTTCTCTGTTTGTAATACATTTGCATAAAATACATTTTATTGGAAGGCACACAACAGGTATTTTTCAGAATATTGTTTAGGTTTGTGGAAGTTTCTCAGAGAAGGTGGTCTTTTTGGTAGGTCTGGATTAGCTGATCAGAAGAGAGGTGGTAGAAGATCCTTCTGGCTTCTATGTATTCGTGGAAAGCATGACATCTGCAGAGGATAACATTGCTCCTTCTGGAATTTGGGGGAGGAAATATGACTGGCATTAAATGGGTGTAGCAGATCTGGAAGCAAAATGCAAATAATGTAAAAATCTAAAAAAGTAATAAGACAAGTTACATGAATGCAGACAAAGTGTATATCTGAAGTAATTATTTTTGGTGTTATTTATTAATATTTATGGATTTCATTGGAAACACCTAAAATAAACCATTTTCTCTTACAAAATTAAATAAAGTATTGGACATACATATCAATGTGATTCTGCATTAAATTACTTCAAAAGCAGTGAAACTGATACACTCTTAGTTGATGGCATATCAAGTGCATGAGAAATGTCTCTGAAGGTAAGACTGACTGCTGAGCAGTGATTTATATGCCTTTACTTTTTTATGAATGCAATCCCAACAGTTACGACAGGCAGACGGTGTCTGGCCTGTGGAAGTCAATTGACTTTAGACAGGTTCTTCACAGCCTCATGTACAGAGAGCTGATATACAGAATATCCCGAAAAACACAACTGAAGGTTAAATTGTAAACCCTAAAATCAGCAAATTGTCTGAATTTCAAATATAATTTATGGTGTTTTGCCTTTCTTATTTTTCACTGTTCAACAGCGGGCCTGAAAACAGACAGAAATAGGGCTAAAGAAAAAAAAAGTAATTTTTAAAATAATTGATCCTAGACTTCTTTCTTTTCTTCACGAAAATAAAAGGTGAATGACAAACACGTTTGAGCTTCTAGTATTTACTATTGCAATTATTATTGCCATTATATTAATAGTGACAGCCACAAGAGAAAAGTTTCTTGTTAAAATTGCCATTTCTACCTTCTTCTAGCAAGAGATTTGTTTAAGTTCCACAGAGGAGACAAAAACATACAATTTGCTTCTTTGTATTCTTTCTTTTCCTGTTTCTCTACAAAAGTATTCAACCACAACTGAATTATCCTATATACAACAGAAAGAATATACAGATGTAACAGGAGACTCAGTCTGTGTACTCCAACCACTATGATCAAGCCTATCAACTACATTATAGAAGAGTTTACTTTTGCTGAATTGTTATGTTCTGCTTTAGAGATATCTTTTCATCACTGAAGAAAACATCAAAAGATTTTAGGCTTTGACATTTGTATCCAGGATAAGTTTCAAAGTCTTTCATCAACCACTGAAACTGGATTAGCACCAGAAAGTGTTTAACAGTCTCTACCTGACCACAGAAGAAACTGAGGGACCTTTGGCTTAGCAAAAATCTATAAAATGTGAATATTAATTTCAAGATATCACACATTTAAAATGGGATTCTTCAGCATTCTTTGGGCGAGTTGACTCTAAAATTATGAACTGATGAAGAGCCTGACTGAAGATAATGTCGAAATCCAGAAACAAAATAATTAAACTAATAGTTACAAAGGACAGGCTGGGAGAACCAATTCAACAAGTTAAGATGGGCTTATAAAAGTTTCAGGCCAGAAAGGAAATGCTGCTTTTCAATTCAATTTCCAAGTATTACCCTTGTTTCAACCTATAGGGTATTAGAGGAGTAGATAAAATAAGTCTTTAAACTCATCCCTTTCCTTACAGAAATAGAGAACAAAATGTTTACTGGTTTGCAGTTCCGCAGTGATGGCCCCAAGCTTGGCCTCTTTTTAGTCACTGAAAAGTATGGAACTGTTTTTAAGAAACCCACATAATCTGGAAGCAAAAGTGACAAAATAATGTCACTGAAATTGCCTTTATTCAAAAACACTGCAAAGGTTGTTTGTTTTCTTGAAGAAGTCAGACCTGGACGGTGGCATTTTAATTGCTGAATTTTCTTAGCTCTTATCATCGGTACCAGATATGATGTATTTAGTTCTAAAATACAGTTCAGTATTGCTGGAAAACTGGGAAGATGCTGTGCTGCAGCTGAAGCCATGAAACACACTCAGTTCACAAAATGAACTAATGTATGCTTAAAAACTGCAATAGTTAAAAAGTGAAAAATATAAAATTCTTGAAATACTATTTGAAAATAAGGTAACTGCTTGTAGAAAATGGATGCAAAACTCCTGCAGCTTTTGAATAGGCAAAACATGAAAATGTGCCTATAAGGCACAGACTTGCTTTTTTTATAAAGCTGCGTGAGCATGACAAAATTAACAATTTCAACTTTTCAGGAATTCATTTAAAACACATTTTGCATTACTCTTTTAGCTATTTAAATGATACTTTGTAATAGCATTATAACAGAACATTACAGATTCTATAAGAAAGACAGAAAAGGAGAACAGTCACATTCAAAATCAGAAACATAATGTGAGTTTGCAGTTTTCTGTGACTCATTGTAATGTAATCATTAATCCGTGGGTTAATACAAATCAAATAATTTAAACAATTGTGATTTTTATGAACTTTAGTCATTTAGTTAACTTATAAAATATTTTTTGTGCATTGCAATGCAAAATGTACAGCAATATAATTTTTTCTTGTTCCACAATATTCCTGTGGTAAAATTAAACTATTCAAAAATCATATTTACAGAGATATTTACTGATAGAGATTAAAATACATATTCAAGGAGAAATTTTAGCTATTGAAGTTCATGTTCGTTCAGTAAATCAGAACCTATAATTTAATATTTTTACATTGGACCTCTGTTATCAATCACTTGCAGTAACTAATATAATAAATTTTTCAAAATATATAAAAAAAGGAAATCTGGTAAATAAGTAGATTTGAGACTGCACTTTAAATTATTATTTTCTGTGGCTAAAAACAAACAACAGTCCACTAGAAATATAAAACCATCAGAAATAACAAAAGTCTAACAGTATTAGACTTAATAGTAGATTTCATTATTCAGTCATTGTTTATACAGCAAGCACATGAATAAAGGTATAGTTACTAGTCTTCGAGTCTCAGTGGCTGTCACTTTATGCAGATCACTGCACAGTTTCAAATTTGTGTGATCCATTTTAATAGTTTTAGACCTATAGTGGAAGTACTTTTGCAACTCATAGTTTGTAAAATGCTTGCCCATACCAGTTTCCCACAAACAGTGTGAGATTGCAAGGCCCAATTCTCAGCTCAAGTAAGGTCCATTGGAGCTACTGATTTATCCCAGCTGTAGATTTGAATCTGTTGACATGCTGAATTATTGTTGATCCCAATGCAAGTTGCTATGTGTACATTACGAGCATTGCAGTATATGACCCTATGTAGCTCCTGAGTCATAGCCATTCAGTTAACTGAAAAAACAAATGTTTACTTCTAGCAGTGCTGCTAAGCCATTAACTGTGATTACTATTAAACTGCAGAAAACTCCCTATGTTATAGTGTGCTTATCCACTCACAGAAAAAATGTTAAGACCCTGCCTGATTTTAAGATCTGCATCGCTGTTGATGATTAATGGCAAGTGGCAGTCAAAGCTGAAAGAACAAAGCACAATTTTCAAATATCTGACAGAGTATGAAGAACTGGCAAATCTTAAATTCTCTCCTGCTGTCAGATATCATACTTCTATTTGGACTACATTTTGTGCATATCGCAAAATTAACTAAAATACCAAATCACACAGATTTAAGAACATACTTTAATAAAACTGATTCATATCTGAGTGCTGATAATTTTGAATATATTAAGAAGATATATTTATCTTATTGATTTAACATTAAAATTTGCAAACATCCCATAGGCCAAAGAAAACAAAAAACTAATAAATATGCTGAAAAACTCCATACCTCAGTATGAAATCCTGACCCCTTCTCCAACTAAGTACACACAGTCCAAATACACTGAGAATGCCAAGCTACAGGGGCCCCTCTGTGGGGAAACCTGTATTTCAGTCAGCAGCATCCGTCGGCCAAAACAGAAATGTAGGGACAGATGCTAGAGAAAGGATGACACTTTAAAGCGGTGGCCGATTTCAGAACGTGTGTGTGTTTCTGTGTACAATTAAGTCAGTGCCATACTTGTACTATTGCAGTATTTTATATGGATTTATGTGCAGAACGTAACTATCACTCTAGGCTCATTTTAGTGTAGGTTTATGGTGCTAATTAGGCTCCTGGTCGTGCAGTCCACCCAGACTAGGCCATTTGGTGTCACATCTCCCAGCAGGTCACACAAGGTAACGAAGGAGAGAACAAATGTGTTGTACAACTCTCTTGACTGCTGCAGCAAGTACATTCTGTCACACTTGGGCGAAAACTAGTGACTTAAAATCCACAGGTCTTGGACTGAGGCTTGTTTTAGGCAGCACCATGCCGGTGCCCCTGATGGGTGCCATGTTCCCTCCATTTTGGGAAACCTCTGCACCTGGCAGCGGTCAGGTTTGAAGGCTCAGTAAAGGCAGTCAGGAAACTACCACATCCATTTTCTTTCTCGTTGATTAAAAAAGGCCTGAGTGGAGGTTTGGGTAACTTGTTAAAGCCAGAGCTAAAACAAAGTTTCAATTCGCTTCCAAGGGAAGCGGTTCGACACGTAGTTGCTTGTGAGCCTTTCGCAGTGTCCGTCTGGGACCTCTTTATAAATCTAGCACCAGCTCGGGGAGCCCTTCTCACCCCAAGGGACTGCGACTTTTGAGCCGGCAACCGCGGCAGACGGGACGTGAGGGA